>NW_027555736.1:181150167-181440167 GCF_003287225.1 Phascolarctos cinereus
CATCAGCATTCTTGTATTCTACCAACAAAGCTCACCAGGTAGGTCTAGAAAAAGCAAATTAATTGCAAATAACTATAGAAAAGTTAAAACATTTAAGAGGTTAGCTACCAAGATACAATGAGAAACTATATGAATCCAACTATAAAATTTGCAGAAACACAGACTTAAGTAATTGGAAAAATATTAATTGTTGAGGAGTTTAGCCAATATAATAAAAATGACAATGCTGCCTAAATTTATGTACTTATTATGCAGTACCATAACAATCAAACCACCAAAATATTATTTTACAGAGTTATAAAAAATAATATGATTCATATGGAAGAATAATAGTCAAGAATTTCTAGAGTAATAATTGTTAAAAAACAAGTGGCAAGGAAGAGGTTACATCAGAATCAAATCTTAAACTATAACACCAAGCAGCAATTATTAAAAATGATTTGGTACTAGTTAAAAAAGTAAAATGTTGGTTGGGAATAACAAAAAGAAAAAAGCAAATACAGAAGCATGGCATTCATTTAACCCAAAAACTCCAGTTATAAGAGTAAGGGTTGACTATTTGACCAAAAAAAAAAAAATGCTGGGAAACCTGAAAAATAGTTTGGCAAAAATTGAGTGTAGACCAGCTTCTCACACTGTATAACAAGAAAAACTCCAAATAGATGACTTGGACATAAAAGTTGACATCATAAACAAACTAGAAGAGAAGGGAGGCATACTCAATTGGAGAGCCCCTGCACAGAACTACCACATCTTTAGAAGTCCCAAATTCTCCTCAATTCACTTCTAGCTCACTATCCAGTCTGGTATACCTTCTCACTAGATTCCCTGTCCCACACAGGATGATCCCACCCTGAGACCTACTCATTGATTGTAATTTCCCCACCAGAAATTGTCATATTATGAGATGTCCCAGTCAGGCCACTCCTTTCTTTTCTGGCTCACTCTTAGGGGTTCATCTACATCACCACTGGCTGCTTTGCCTCTCCCCTCAAGGATGATGCTACCTCCATACTCTGTCTACTAATGATTTTTAAAAAATTTTCTCTTATTAGAGTATAAATTTCTTGAAGGCAGGGACTGTCTTGTGTTCTTGTTTTCACATCCCCAATGCTAAGCACAGTGTCTGTCACATACTAAGTGCATAATAAATGTTCTCTTTATCTAGCTGTAGAAGAAACTGACTTTCAGATATATAGATGTAGAAGAGTTAAATAAGTGATAGAATCACTAGAAAACAAAATGGACAATTTTGATTACATAGAATTGAAAAGGTTTTGGCACAAACAAAATCTAAAAATAAGAAGGGAAATAAGCTAGGTTCCCCCAGATATTATCTTTCCAATAAGTTTCTCTGATAAAATTCTCATCTCCAAGACATATAATGAATTGATTCAAATTTGTAGAACTAAGAATCATTCCCTAGGAGATAAATGGTCAAAGGATATGAATGAGCAGTTTTCTTTTCTTTTTTTCTAAATTATATATTTATACTTAATTTTTCCTGATTACATGTAAACACTATTTTTAACATATAAAAATTTTGAGTTTTAAATTCTCTCCCTCCTTTCCTGTCTCCTTCTCCTCCCTTTATTGAGATGGCAAGAAATTTGATATAGTTATACATGAACAGTCATGCAAAACATGTTTCCATATTAGTCATGTTGTGAAAGAAAACACAAACTAAAAAATAAAATAAAGAAAAATAAAATTTTTAAAAGGGCTTTGATCTGCATTCAGAGTCCATCAGTTCTTTCTCTGGAGGTGGATAGCATTTTTCATCATTAAGTCCTTTGGAAATATCTTGGATCATTGTATTTCTGAGAATTGCTAATCCATTCACAGTTGATCTTTGTACAATATTGCTTTTACTGCGTACAGTGTTCTGGTTCTACTCACTTCTCTTTGAATCAGTTCATATAAATCTTCCCAGGATTTTCTGAAAGCATCCTGCTTGTCATTTCTTATAGTATAACAGTATTCTATCACAATCATTAGCCACAAGTTGTTCAGCCATTCCTCAACTGATGGGCATCCCCTTAATGTTCAATTTTTGTGACCACAAAAAAAGAACTGCTATAAATGTTTTTGTACATGTAGGTTCATTTCCTTTTTAAAAAAATTCTCTTTGGGATATAGACATAGTAGTAGTATTGCTGGGTCAAAGGGTTTTATAGTTTCATTATTTTATAGTCCTTTGGCATAGTTTCAAATTGCTCTCCAAAATGGTTGGATCAGTTCACAAGTCCAGCAACACTGCATTAGTATTTCAGTTTTTCAACATCCCCTCCAACATCTGTCATTTTTCTTTTCTGTTACAATAGCCAGTCTGATAGGTATGGGGTGGTACCTCAGAATTTTCATTTGCAATTCTCTAATCAATAGTAATTTAGAGCATTTTTTCATATGATTACAGCTAGCTTTGATTAATTCATCTGAAAACTGCCTGTTCATATTCTTCGATTATTTATTAATTGTGCAATGGCTCTTATTTTTTATTAACTTGACTCTATATAAAATCATCTATATATAGTTATCTACATATTTGAGAAATGAGATCTCTATCAGAGAAACTTGATGTAATTTTTTTCACAGTTATGATTACTATGTCTTTCCCTCCATCTTATTTCTCCCATTTATCCTACTCTTCTTTTATACCTTTCCCCTCCTATTATCCTGTAGGGAATGAGAGGTTTTTACACTCAAATGAGCATGTATATTATTCCCTCATTCAGCCAATTCCGATGAGTATAAGTGACTTGCCTAGGGTCATACAGCTAGTAAGTGTCAAGTATCTGATCTGTTTAACTTTTTATGCTTCTTCTTTTTAGTCTTGCATTTTAAAAATAAAATTTTCTATTCAGCTCTGGTCTTTTCTTCAGGAATGTTTGAAAATCCTCTATTTCATTGAATATTCATTTTTTCCAACAGGCAGTTTTCTAAGAAAGAAATCAAAGCTATCAGTAACCACATTAAAATGGTCTAAATCCATAATAATTAGACAAATGAAAATTAAAGCAGCCCTGAGGTTCCAACTCACAGACAACAAATTGGGAAAGACATAAAAGAGGAAAATAACAACTGTTAGAGGACATAGATAAACAGGCACACTAATAATACATCATTGGCGGAGTTGTGCACTTGTCCAGCCATTTTGAAAAGCAATTTTGAAGTATACTTAGACTGTTACTGAACTCTATATAACCTTTGATCAATTGATAACAGTACTAGGCTCATAATCCAAAGAGAACACAGAAAAAGGAAAAGTACCCTTTTGTACAAAAACATTTATAGCAATTCTTTTCGTAGTAGTCAAGTAAAGGACTAAATGAATGATACTACATGATTTTAATGGAATATTGTTATACCACTGGAAATGATGAAATGGACAATTTCAGAGGAAAGTGGGAATGTATCTATGAGCTGGTGAAGAGTAAAGTACACAGAAATAGGAAAGCAATTTACAAAATGATGATGTTATAGAGAAAAATAACATTCAAAAACTTTAGAACACTGATCAATGCAATGATGAATCATGAGTCCAGAGAACTGGAGATAAATCATGGCACTCACTTCATTCTAGAGGGGTGATATACTTAAAAGACAGAATGCACATACCTTTTTGGACATGGCTAATGTGTGGATTTATTTTCCTGCTTTATGTATGTTTGTTGCAAAAGAGTTTTTTTTTTTAAATGTTCAATGGGGTGAAGGTAGTGAGAAAATAAGTAATATGTGTTTGTAAAAATAAGTATAAAAAAGAATTGAATTTAACGTCTTTTTTTAGAATTACATAATACCTTATAATTGAAATTCATTAAATTCATATTATATCAGTGATTAGAAATACAAACCTAATGACTTCCAGGAGAGCATAAAGGAAATGTCTAAACATAAAAAGAGTCTTTTAGCAATTCTTCTTTCCAACAAAACACTTTCATCAGAAATACCTGGGTTTTGTATGACTACACATCTATAACCTGTATTGAGATGCTTGCCTTTTCAATGAGGGTGGGTGAGGAGGGAGAAAGGGAGAAAATTTGTAACCCAAAGTTTTAAAAACACATGTTAAAAAATAAAAAATAGAGGGCAGCTAGGTGGCACAGTAGATAGAGCACTGGCCCTGGATTCAGGAGTACCTGAGTTCAAATCTGGTCTCAGACACATAACACTTACTAGCTGTGTGACCCTGGGCAAGTCACTTAACCCCACTGCTTAACCAAATAAAAATAACAAAAAATAAATAAAAATAAAAATAAATAAAAATATAAATAAAATAAAATATATAATAAAAATAAAAAAGAAATATCTGGGGGTTACATTTTCCAATGAGATGTGGCTTCATATGAATCCTGTACAGATGCATCAAAAATAGAATTGAATAATTACTTAAATTGATGTCTGTGTTATAAACTAAATTACAAAAATGGAATTGTTGATTGCCATTTTAAATTGCATTATTTGCATATGTAGAGTTTCCCAAAGTAAACCCTTAATTCTAAAAAAAATTTACTCATAATTGGGCATATGAAAACATTAATCTTTCAATCCTTTTTTCACTATAGAAATCCATTTCAGTTTCACGGGGCATTGTGGCAGCACCATCTCAAAGAATTCAGCCAGACCACCTCTAATCCAAGTATAGGCATTTATTGAGGATTGATGCCCATCAGAAACAGGCTAGGTTCCAAGAGGAATCAGCAACTTAGATAGCATGGGCAAATTTATTATTTTTTTTATCTTCCATGCAGTAGAAGCAATGCCTACCATATAATAAGTACTTAATAAATGTTTTTTGACTATAGCACATGGTATCATTCCTCTGTGAAGTACTTATGTAAGGATATGATCAAGACACACTGGATGAGATACGATGGATGGATTTTTAGTTGTAGGGAGGAGTGCCCACATGTATGAAATTGTAGCTTAATGAAATGCAATACAGTGTGTCTGTGAATATGGTCCCTTTGATGGAATCCTAATAAAGTTGCTCTCCAGCCCCAATAGCCTAACTTCCTTATGTTCTGATTTAGCCACATAATCTGGTTTTAACCACACCACAGGTTGCCAGACTCAATTTAGCCACTGTCCCTAACTAGCCACTACCCCTAGATCCAGTTCATTTATTTGAACAGGTGTGTTCTTGTACTCAACCACAATCACATCATCCATTTAGCCCAAGACAGGACCACAATACCTAACTATCCATCTTGATCAGACAGGACCACAATAGCTAGCCAATGGGAGGGTAGCATGACCAGGATGTTTGACCATTGAACATAGAAGTGACCCCTCCCTATTACCTAATCCTTTAACAAATCCCTTCTGCCTTTTTAATATAAATAATTTCTATTGTATAATCAGCATCATTACATTATAAATTTGCCTGTGCTGTCTTACTAAGTTGTTCGACCATGTTAAATAGAATCTCTATGATGAACTTTCTGGGGGACACAGGCAAGCATTAAAAAAGATGGATAGACGTGGATATGTCATGACCTGCCTCATTGGAACAGAAATGAAATGACAATCTTTTTGAGAACTTGAGTATTATCAGTTGCCTGATAATGTCTCCTCAGGCTTGTATTTCTTCAATATTTTTAAATGGACTTTTTGTTTGTCCCTAATAAGCTTCATCTTATTAACTTCACCTCAAATTCTATACTGTCAACATTTTTTGGATAATTCTCTCCTTTAACATGGTGGTTATCATTCAAAGCCTCAAATCAACAACAGATTAAGTAAGAATGCCATCTATGCATTTGTTTAATAATTTTTTTGAAACTTTAAGGAATGTTGAATTTATCAATGCAGTTAATTCCTCCATTAGTCCACTTTCTCAGCCTAACCAATTCTTGTCCTTGTTTTCCCATAAATCTTCCAATGGAGATACAGTCAATGTCCTGGAGGGGTGGGATTTTCTCTGTTCTTTCTAATATTTCAAGGTTGTTAATACAGGACTCAAGATGTCTACTTATTATACCTCTTTCTGCTGCATGAGAAGCTCAGCTCTTTTACCAGTTTGCTTCCTGGATGCTAGATGACTTTTATAAACTTCTTATACACAAGTCACTGTTGGTGGTTTATGTTGATACTAGCCACAAAACTCTGAGTACTAAGAACGAAAGAAAGAGCCAGAGAAGTTTCAAACACACATCATGGAAGTATGGTTACTGTAGTCTTTGTGACCTGAGCATCCTTCCCTAACTCAGGGTTGAACATGTATACCATGTGGGTATGTGAATCCCCAAAGAAATTAATTACAGATGCTATTATTTTTGCATACACATGTATGTGTTTCTGTTGAGCATGACTGTGAAACAAAGTACAAGTCAAGATTAATTATGGTATAGGAGCAAATCTATGATGAGTTCTAGTTCCACTTTAGCCACCAGCTAACTAGCAGGTTAAGTAACTCTGTGAGTCTTCCTCCTTCTTAAGAACATCTTTGAGAGGACCTCAGATATGACATGTATTGTGGCAGTGGTAATAAGTATATTCTTCATTTCTGTTTGGCACTCCCATCTCTAACTGAGTTGTCAGCATCTTTAATAATAAAGTGAATGAATAATGAATAAAAAGTATTAAGTGCTCACTATGTGCTCATATTAAACACAAGATACACATTTAAAAATTAAGATCATCTCTGCCCTTAAGGAATTTAAAAGGAAAGAATAGAGGGCAGTTTAACCAGGAAGGGGTGTTTTGGAGTGGAAATCATAGGAATGTTTAGTAGAGTCACAGGATAATTGATTAACTTGTCCTTTCCAAAATGAATAATGTTGATTTAACTATTGTTTCCAGAGCTAGCGATGGAAGGATAGTAGGGAGTGGGAATAAAGGTACGTATATGATATCATAGCATAATGATGGCTAGAGAGAAGCAGGATGATGGGGCAGGTTAGGGACTAAATATAATATGTATTCATCAATCAGAAATCCAGGATCCCTGGGGTTAGAGCTAGAGTGTGGGGTCGAAGGTGTAGGCTACAAGGTAGAAGGAGAGCATAATGGCCAGAGAGGCACAACAGTGGCATTTTTTTAAGAAACTAGCATGGTTAAGAAAGTATCAGAATGAAAGGAACTATGCCAATACAAAGTTGGAAAAAAGCACTTGGTGAATTAGAAGCTGCCTTAGCATAGTCATTGATCTCTTGGGTCTTTGTTATTATGATTTTGAGTAACATTTTAAAAATGGTTTGTCATGGACATATTATCATACTTCGTATGACATTGGCAGTTTTAAAAAATTTTAATCCCTCCTTTCTAAAGGACTTCTAATCATGTATTCAAAAAACATGATGCAAAAGTGGTAAGGGACTAAAATATATATGATGATAAAGTTGTGCTGTTTTTCTACCTGTGATGTGCCTGGATATAAAAATATTTAGCAGCCTTTTACAAAGCAATCTTTTATGCTGCATGTTACATTAAAATGACATGATAGTTAAAACATGTTTCAAATGATATATATATATATATATATATATATATATATATATATATATATATGTTTTTTTAACTTGATAAAACAATTTGAAAGATGTCAACTCAAACCACATAATACTGATTATTTTAGTAAGATAAGATAGAGGCACTTTGATTCTAATAAGAAAATGCCTGGCCTGAAGTCACACCTTTCTATGTGCATCTAACAGTACTCTCACTTTATCATATTTTAAAAATCCACACCTCATATTTTCTGTTGCCTTATATGGATGGTGCTAATGACACGTCATAAACCTTCTATTAACTCCATACTTGAATAGGATCTGTTTAATTTCAGCTGTCAAATGATGTGAAAAAAAGTATTTTGATAACACTAGGATTTAAAGCATGTTGGTATTATGTAAGTAAATATTTCCCTAATAGCAATAGTTTGTTGACCACCTCCTCTGCCATTATAGTTAGCCCTGAAGCTGTAGAACAATTCAACTGTTAGCAGGCAAAAAAAAAAAATTGCCTGGTGACAACCTGTGCTTTGTCATTCTTCTTCAAGCATGTGGGAAAGGACTCAAAAGTCCAGGGGTGGAACTTTGGCTTCCGTGGTATTTGTTGGCCTTTGGAACAAACCCAGTAATTTTCTCAATATCTCCCGAAGAGACTCTTCATCACATAACTCACTTGTCTCCAGAAAAAAAAATAGTTGGTAATTTTTAACACTTGTGAAAAAAAGGTTTAGAGGAAGGGTAGAAGGTTGTACTCTATGTGCCATATTTGCAAGGGTGAAATCTTCTTTACACAATAACGATGATTGTGAAAAGTAGAGAGATCATGAAATCACTAAGAATTTTAAGGGAAAAACAACCTCCTTAAGGAATCTGTTTCATAGACTTGGTTTTCATGAATTCCATTGGTCTTTCCTAAAGCTGGCCGTGTAAGTGTTAGGGAGCCATTGGAGTTTATTGAGTTGAGTATATGGAGGTGGGGTGGCATGACAGGAACAACTGTATGATAAATTGTGAAGTTCTGTTATAGATAGTTCATTCTTTTTTTAAAAAATGAGTATACAGAGCTTGGAAGGATATTCAAGGCCTTAAACAGGATAAATGTAAATTTGTTCTATTTGTTTGCGGCCCCTTCTATACTTAATTTTGCTTTTATCTGTGCATTTTAGGATATTTTATTCAGAGGCAGCCCAAAATTCCCCTCATTTTCATTCCAGAAACAAATTCTTCCAGTAGTGAGAATTAGATTCAGGATAAAATGTCCTCATCTTGGTTCCTCCATCTTTTCAATGATGAACTTATCATTAAGGCATACAAAGAACAGATTAGCTTCTCTAACAGAAAAGTGTCTTGCAGAAAGGATGTGGAAAGAGGAGGGAAAAATCTATTAGCACTCCAGAAGAAAGGTAAAAAGATGAAAAGGATTGAGACGAGTGTCTTACTCTTACAGACAGGCTCAAAAATGTGATTCCTTCAAAAAGTCCATTCTCCTAAGTTGTAGCAAACCGAGCAATGGGGCAACTAGGTGGCACAGTGGATAGAGTGCCAGCCCTGGAGTCAAGGAGACCTGAGTTCAAATCCATTCTCAGATACTTACTAGCTGTGTGACCCTGAGTAAGTCACTTAATGCTGTTTGCCTCAGTTTCCTCATCTGTAAAATGAGCTGGAGAAGGAAATGGCAACTCCAGTATCTTTGCCAAGAAGACCCCAAATAGGATCACAAAGAGTTGGATGCAACTGAAAAAACAATTGCATAATAAAATCCATCAACATCATATCCCAAGTCTCATCCTACCAAATCTCAAATTTACCTTCTTATGTGAGGATTTTGAGTTAATAATGTTTATTGCCTAAATTTTATAGATATTTAGAACCTTGGGATTCATGGCCCCTTTCTTGGACTTTACTGCCTGTAAACTTCAGTGTTTTAATTCCTATTCTTCCATCTGAGCCAACTGTTCACTTCCCATGACAGCTTTTCTCCTTTTCTCTTCTGAAGTTCTTCCCTTCAAATCCTGTGACTCTTTGCTATTAAGATTCTTGCACAAGATTTTATAATGTTTATCAATGCTCTCTAGGACCCTTCAGGCAGCATCATTTATGCCTATATGCATCACCAGAAGTGGGCAGTGGTTATCTATTTAGATAAATCCTGAGCGAATCTCTATTATGTTTCCAACATACACCTTGGCAAACAGACCCCTCTGTTGTTGTCAAAAGTTAACAGTTAACTACCTCACTACCCTGCAGTAATGAGTCACCAACCAACATTACTCTTCCTTTCTTCTTCTGGCCCTACCTGGGTCATCTCTCCTTTGACATTGCCTATGGATCTGCTTGATTATTTCTTCAAGGAAAAGCAGTTGTTTTTTTCCTCATGCATACGGCTCCCTCCTTTTTGGTCACAGTCATCGAATCTTTGTTGGAATGAGGTCAACTTATCTTTAAAAAAAAGAACCTGAATTTCAACATTTCACACTATCTTTCTCTAGCATATTCTCCTGGGAAAATTTACTCATTCAGGGAAACCATCCACAGGAGGGAGGGAGGGAAGAAAGAAAGAAAAGGGGAAGACAAAACAGAAAAGCAGACAAGAAGAGAGGATGGTAAAGGAAAACAGAGAAAAAAAGAGGAGAAGAGTGCAGAGAAGAGAAGGGGAGCAGAGGGAGGAGGGGAAGGCAATCCTAATAGCTTAAAACTCTAGTTACTAACATGTTCATATTGTGCTTAGCTATTGACCTTCAGGTTAATAGAAACTAGTAGGAAGCATTACATCTGGCATGCCATGGTGTAATCTTTATTGTAAGAATTGTACATGAGATCTGACATGTTTCTATCAGTTTCAAATGTTATTGTAGCTCATTGTACAATATGTCAGATGAAATGCATTTCATGATCTTTTGTATAATGCATATGTTCCAATAGTCATTTCAAATCTAATTTACTTCCTTTGAATTCATCCATCTTTTGGGTGTCTTCCCCCTTTTCCACCCCCTCCCCTTGTCTTTCAATTTTGATTTTTATAAGAAAGGAGGTGTTTGTGGTTTTCCTTTGTGTATCTTAATAAAGGTTGTATGACTGTACAAACTATTCATTGATTGCATGGAAGTTACCCAGTAGCTCTGGCTCTGTGATAGAAAGAAATCTTTGTAGTCTAGATAGAGACATCTTTATGTTGCATTTCCTCCTGCTAATTTGCCCAGATAAACACTTAGCTCAGTGTAGCGATGTTTAGGACAACAAATGTTGATTTGGATGGAACTTCCATCAAACACTCCATAAAAAGTGTACATTTCAAATAAAAGATTTTTTTTACTTCCATGTTGAGCATCCAGTTAAAGAGAGGGTTGTACTAGAGATCTTGCTTAAGAGTAGGCTCAATATCTAATGAGTTGTATTGCTTTTTTGCTTTTTAAAATCAAGTGTGAGTGAGGAAAATGATGTGTCTCCTTGAAGATTTCACTTAGGGAAGAGAAATCTAATGGACATGGGCCTTTGTTTATATTCCCATATCGTGGAGCCTGTTTTCACTATCATTTCATGCTGTAGCACTGGTTTCCTAAAATGTTCAACTGATGGCAGATCTGTCTTATGACTGCATGGAACTTGGAAACATCTAGTGTTCCATGGAATAACGGCTGCTATCTCACAGGTGAACTTTGTAATGGTTATTATCTTTTAGTTGAGGAGATAGGGAAACCTGTTTATGAAATACTGAATATGAAAATATTTAGAATGACCTCTACTAATCTCATGAGTGAGCTTTGAAATGATTTCTCTTTTTAGGGAGTCAGAGACGCAAATTCTTTACTTGAAGTATCTCAACATCAAGCAGACAGAAAGATGGAAAGATAGACAGAGGCAGGCTGACAGAGACAGAGACAAACTCAAATTGAAATGAAGTGTATAAGGGGAGAGAGTAAAAGTGAATACAGGAATTTGGGAGCAAATTGAAAAGATTCATAATGTGAAAGAGGAAATCTCAAGAAAATAATTTAAAAGCTTTTTGATGGATCAGAACACAGATAAGCATCTATGACTATAATAATAATAATAAAAAAAATCCAGATATTCCACAAGTCTTTGAAATCCTATAAATCCTACATTTCATAAAGGACCAAACTCAGTCAGTAAGGTTGCTGATCTCACAGAGAATATTTTTCTTTCTATCCTTGAATTATAACCAACAACATTTTTGTTAGTACTTTTTAGTCTTTCAGTGGAAGAGGTTTGATTTAGGACAAACTTCAGGTACATTGTAAGTAGTAGCAGCCTGTATTTTATCTTTCTGAAATGAAAGAGGACAGACAGATGCATCCTTCTTGGTATATAATGATTTGGTCTAATAATTTTCAAGTTTCAAGTTGAGTCACTCTTAGTAAAAGCATTCAATTAGAGAAGAAAGTTTGAACTAGATTTGTCCCTAGACTTATTTTCATAAGAAATTGAATTGATTTAGATTTCCTATGAAAAAGATGGTAAAGAAACCAGTACTGAAACAATACGAATGGTTTCTTCATGAGGAATTTTCTGCTATCTTGTTCCATTTCTTTTCACAAAAAAGTTATAAACATGTATACCTAACCTTTTTCACCTTTTCCTTTCCTTTCTGTTCTTTTTTTAAAAATTTATTTTATTTTTAATTTACAGAACAAAACAAGAATTTATCTAACACAGTATAATAAAAAAAGTTGAGTGCACATGAAACTGCAAATCTTCCATGTACAACTTGCTATTCCCTCCAAATATACAACAAAGTTATCATGTAACTTTTTTCCTTTTTTTCTTCCCTCCTTTCCTCCCCACCCTAAAGATGGCTGCCATTACACACACACACACACACACACACCACACACACACACACACACACACACACACATAATTATTCTATATATATGTCTATTTATCAATTCTTTCTCTAGACATAGATATCATCTTTCTTTGTATGTCTTTATTTTTAATTTGTGCATTTATAATAGTCAAAATGACTTAGTCGTTCAAAATCATTCTTAAAACAATATTGCTGTTATTGTATACAATGTTCTCTTGGTTCTGCTTACTTTGCTCTTCATCATTTCCTGCAAGTCTTTTGTCTTTCTAAGATCATTGAGCCCATCATTTCTTATAGCACAGTAATATTCCATCACAGATATATACTACAAGTTGTTCATCCTTTCCTCAATTGATGGGGAACCCTACAATTTGTTTTCTATTCTCACTGTGATGACCCTAGCTCATCA
This sequence comes from Phascolarctos cinereus, assembly GCF_003287225.1. NCBI lineage: Eukaryota > Metazoa > Chordata > Mammalia > Diprotodontia > Phascolarctidae > Phascolarctos > Phascolarctos cinereus. The sequence goes on from NW_027555736.1 coordinate 181,162,856, forward strand.
TCTAACCCTTTTTGTTTCATATATATAGATTATTGCAACCCTGTGCCCCAACTCTTGCCATCTCATGTACAGATTAATGCAGTTGTGTCTTATCTGCCTTCTAATGATGCTGCATAATAACTACTAAAATCGGAACGTAATACTTGTTTGATTCTTAACTCTGCTACTGAGTGACCTATGTGACCTTGGGCAAATCACTGGACCTTTATGGTTCTCAGTTTCCTTATCTACAAAATGAAGAAGTTGATATAGATTATCTTCTAGTTCTAAGTCTTATCAGATCTCTCCTACATCAGAATTGCTTCCCTCTAATCATGCCATATTCATTTTCCAAATGTAGCATTTTGATCAAATAATTCTCTTGCCCAACAAACTGTAATGGTGTCCCTACTGTCTAATAAATAATGTCCCAGAATTTTAGCCAGGCATCCAAAGCCTTGCATGACCTGATTCCAGTCTTACCTCTTTCTACTCTCTCATGTATATCCTATTCCCTATCCAGCATTTAACACAATGTGTAATAATATAACAGATATAATCAATATTTATGCAAATAAATGGAAGGAATTTGTTCTATTTGGTCTTCTTTAAATATTCACTAAACTTTCCTGCCTCTGTTTCTCTTCAAATTTTGGCCATTCTGAGGAAGATAGCTTCTCTCAGTCTATCTCTGCCTATTGAAATGTCACATTCAATTCAACCAGTGGTGTGCTAGTAAATTTTTAATAACCAGCTTTACAAAAACAATCATACAAGACACACTTTTAAGTTTAATCGGTATGATGAACATTTTCTCCATTGCCTTATTAAATCTAGATAACCAACAAATCAATATATCAAGCCTCGATAGGCAGTATTTGCAAGTTTTGAAAGCCCACACTGATTGCAACTGTAATGATCAGCTTTAATGAGCCAGTCTGAATAGGGACTGGCACATCCTTGAATTCAACACCATGTGGTTCAATTCCCCAAATGCTTATTAATAAGCCTAGTATTTGCAGAGCACTGTCCTAGATTCTAGGGAGGACTCAAAGTTTAGTTAAGTTATAGTCTCTCAACATATTTAGTCATCATTTAGTAGGAATACAAAATTAGACATAACCAGATACAAATACCACTACAAAACAAAGAATAGATATAATATAAAGATAAAATACAAATATAATGATAAAACAAAATCATATGTGTTAAGTGTTTCACTTTATTCCCCGGCCATCTTCTCAACAAATTGCTTGCCTCTGAGATCAGTGATCATAGCTTGGAGGACTTATCCCTTTTAAACTCTGGGACTATGGCCCTGGGCCCCTGTTCTTCTGATTGTTGAGTTTCACATATGGTACTATTCCAACTATGGTCCCCTTGGTCCCCCACTATCTTTTCAGAAGTTATCTTCCTGCTACATACACACCCTCTGTACCCTTTTCAACCTACCTGCTTTCCAGTTCTGGATTCATAATAAAATTAACACTGCCATTGCTACCAGAAAGGGTGTGTCAGTCTATCCCTGCATGTATTCAAAATAATCATTCCTGGCCACCATTTCTCTATATGAATTGTCTCTCCCTTCTTGAGGATAAGGACTGTCTTTGTTTTTCTGCATGTAGCTTTGGCACTCAGCACAGTCCCTGACATACGGTATATGCTTAATAAATGCTTTTTCATTTATTCATTTAGAAAAGTGTGTAATACGTGAGGTCAGGAGAAGAAAAAAATCATTGCTGAGTAGAGAGCTTAAGAAAGGTTTCATGGAGAAGTATCTGATTTGGACCTTATGGAATGAATTCAGATGGTACAAGGTATTGAAGACACAGGCAGTTCAGGTAAAAGATAATAGGTAAAAGAGGGAGCAAAAGGCCAGAGGTGGAAAGTCACAAGATGTGCATAGGTTGAGTCAGTAAACATTTATTAAATGCTTGTTATGTGTCAAGCACTGTGCTAAGCACTGAGGACACAAAAAAGGCAAAAAAAACCACATTCCCTGCCTTCAAGGAACTCACATCCTAATAGAGTAGACAACATTCAAACAATTATGTACATACAAGATATACAGAGAGTAGGTTAAAGAGTATGAGACCTTAACTTTGAGAAAGACTGGGAAAGCCTTGTTGCAAAAAGAGGGATTTTAGTTGAGACTCAAAGGAATTCAGGGAAGCTAGGAAAAGGAGGAAAAGAGAGAGAGGGTTTCAAGCATAGGAGACAGTCAGTGAAAATGCACAGGGCCAGGAGGGAAGAGTATCTAGTATAAGGAAAAGAAAAGAGGCCAGTTTCACTGGATCACTTAGTATGTGAAGGAGAGTAAGGCATAAAAAACCCTTTCTCTTTTAATTTATTTTAATTTTAAAATTAATTTAATTAATCTTTTAATGTTTCACAGGTACTGAGAGGACAGAATATGAAAGTCTTTAAAAGCCAGACAGGAAATAGAAAATAGGTCCAATTTAGCTTAAGTGTAGAGTACTAGGAGTGAAATATTTTAAACTAAAGATGATATTAGAAGGTAGTCACAGACTGAAAAAGGCTTTGAATGCCAGGTTAAGGTGCCTGAACTTCATTTGGTAAACAATAACAGGAGTAGAAAACTGATACAGATAGTCCTATGAGTAAAGCAAAATGAGTGTATTAAAATTGATATGAAATGGAGGACTACAGTTTTATATAGACTTCTCTCTTAGTATTCTGATGTCGTATATATGGACACTTTTTTATGCTCTAACCATTCTGGAGAACAATTTGGAACTATGCCCAAAGGGGTATAAAACTATGCATAACCTTTGATCCAGCAATACAACTATTAGGTATATATCCTAAAGATATCTAAAAAGGGAAAGGAACCTATTTCTACAAAAATATTTGTAGCAGCTCTTTTTGTGGTGGTTAAGAATTGGAACTCAATGGGATGCCCATCAACCGGGGAATGGCTGAACAAGCTGTGGTATATGATTGTAATGGAATATTATTGTGCTATAAGATGAGCAGGGTGCTCTCAGAGAAACCTGGAAAGACTTATATGAACTGATGCAAGTAAAGTGAGCAGAACCAGGAAAACATTGTTCATAGTAACAGCAGCATCATATGATGAAATGTGAATGACTTAACTATTCTCAGTAATACAATGATCCAAGACAATCTCAAAGGATTAATGAAGCATACTATCCACCTCCAGAGAAAGAAGTGATATTGTTTGAATACAGACTGAAGCTTTCTATTTTTCACTTTCTTTCTTTTATTCAGTCTTCTTATACAAAATGACTAATATGGAAATGTTTTACGTGACTGCATATGTATAACCTCTATCTGATTGTGTACCCTCTCAGGGAGGGGGGAGGGGAGGGATAGAATTTGGAACTCAAAAAAAACCCCCAAATGTTAAAGATTGTTTTAACATGCAATTGGAGAAAAATACAATATATTAAATTTATGTTTAAGTTCAAAATAAGTAAAATAAATTTTAAAAAATCCAGGACACTTGTAATAATGTTCAAGTAGCAGTACAAATAACAATAAAAGATAAAGATAGCAGGTAAAGGGTAGCAACACAGAAAACAGATATTGTAGAACTTGGTCACCAAAGAATTATTTTTAAAAGAGGGAATAGGAAGACTCAAAGACAACATAAAGGTTTTGAATATATGATCATTGATTTCAAGATGAAAGGTATGCTTAAGGCCATCTAATCCAACTCCTTCTCTTTTCAGATGAGGACAGAGAGGCCCAGAGATGTTGACATGTTCAATATTACACAGGTAGTCACTGTAGTGTTATTTCAATCTGGGCTCTCTTACTCCTAAACCAGTGCTATTTCTGCTACATCATACTACCTTCTTGAGAGTGAACGTGGTACCACCAACAGAAATAGTCAAGTCAGAAGGAGGTGGAGCTTCTTTTTTTTTTTTTGAGGGGAGGGAGGGAGGGGTGGTTCATTTGAGATATGGGTTGGTTTTAAGGGAGAGCTCAAGACAAGAGACATATATTTTTAAATCACTTGATAGCTGAAGCTATGAGAATCAATAAGATTGGCTTAGGGGAGAGCATAGAATGACAACAAAAGAGAGCTTAAAACAGTAGACTCATATTTGTAAGTCAATTATATTGGGTGTTAATTTGTAGTATAGGAATAAACCTTTGAGATTTTAACACCCTGTGTTGAAGAAATAATAACCCCTTACATTTGCAGAGTTTTGTAAGATTTACAGAGCACCTTATAAACCCTATGTCATGAAATCTTGATAACAACCCTATGAAATAGGTAGTACAAATAATACCCATTTTACAAGTCAGGAAAATGAGACTCAGAGAGATTAAGTGATTTGCCTTCAACATTGTATGTCCCCTGAATTTGGTCCCATCTGTTTTCCACTTCACCATGCTGCAGAGGCAATGAAAAGAAAAATAAGAATCCTTCCTTGACTAAAAGTGATCTCTCTCTCCCCTTTTGTTCCTTTACTTCTTCGAATGTCACATAGCAATAATCACACTCTGCCAAGGGCTATGGTGGCATAGTTATTTGTATATGTGTCTTATTTCTCCTTCAAATAATAATAATATTGTTATATAATTATAAAATCTGACATTTATGTACAAGTTTACACATTAGGTATGTATAGGTATGTGTGTGTGTGTGTGTATATATATATACATACATATGTACATATATATACCTTATTAATATAAATTTGTAAAGCATTTTAGAAATTCCACATATTCATACATCTCTCATTGACCTGGCTAAATGATTGCCTTAATAAATAAGATTGTAGAAGGCAAATGAATTTCTTTGCATCTGTGAAATTCTTAACTGGGAATCTACGAACTTTTAAAATATTTCAATAACTGCATTTCAATATAATTAGTTTGTAATTTTTTGCAATCTTTTCTAACCCTATGTATTTTTTTCATTTAAAAATGCAATTCTGAGAAGAGGTTCATAGACTTCACCAGACTATCAAAGGGTTCTATGAGACAAAAGAATTATGAATCCCTGAGCCATAGCATATGGTATAGTACTTCAATTCAATTTAAGAAACATCAGTAAAGCTCCCACAATGTGCCAAACACAGTTCTAAGCACTCAGAGTACAAAGACAAAAAAAAATTGTACTTGCCTTCATGGAGTTTATATTCTACTGGGGTGGGGAATATAAAAAGTAGTCACATAAGTAAGCACACAATAAAAGAACATAATGTTAAGAAGGAGTGACTACTAACAGCTGAGGAGATCATCAAAGGTGATGAACAAATATTTGTAACATAAATGTTGAATAGCCCCCAAATTGGTCAAAAACATAGTGTGTGTGTGCGTGTGTGTGTGTGTGTGTAGAGCAGGAAGGAAACAGTGACTGAAATTGATGAAGCACATAAGGTAAGGGAGAGATAATATAGGGACTTGACTTTAGGAAGAGAAGATGAATGGGGAAAGGTGCAGAGATGATTGCAATGATGAGTAGAATTATGTTGGTATAAGGCAGAGGTGTTATACTACGTTAGTTTGCACAGAGACATAACAATGTATACACACATGCTTAAGGCACAGGCAGAACACCAGGTGGACTGCACAGATAACAATAGAGCAATAAACCCTGGGAAAATTGAGATCAGAGATTATTGTTCCATAACTTAAGGGTTCTCTTGGTCTTTTGGACAAACTTCTCTGGGACAAGGGGAAATTATCAGTCTTTCTGATACAAGTCATATCATAAAGTATATTCATGATACCATTCACTCTCCTCCTCTCTGCAAATTGTTACTGAGTAAATGAATACCAAGGTATGTTTGTTTTTAAGGCTAAAAGTAAAAATCAATGTTTTGTTTTCATTAGGACCTATGAGAAAGATAGTCACACGCTTAACTGGGCTTAATTTGTGGACAAGTTTAAATGTCATGATTAAACATTTCCTTTCCTGCTCCCAGTTAAAGAAAGCCATCTGGATTCTCACCTGGTGTGACTCTTCTCTCATCATAGATAACATTGAAAATCAGAAATTAATATGTATTGAGTGCTTATGATAATAAAAAGCTCTAGATACTATGAAAAATAGATACAACATAATCCTTATTTTTAATGTCCTTTCTCCACGTGTTGATTTTGTTTTGTTTTGTTTATATTTTAGCTAAGAAGATCAGTTGGGACCTTTAATTCTAGTGGCTGGAGGCAGCATGGAATACTAGAAAGAGAGATGAACTTTCAGTCATAAGACCTTGAGTTTAAAATCCTCATTCATGTGACCTTGGGCAAGTCACTTAACCTTTCTGCTTCTCCATTTCCTCATCCGTGAAATGAAGTCAGACTAGATGATTTCTAAGACTTGTTCTAGCCCCACATCTATGTTGTCATAAATGAACTTAGGTTCCAGAGAAATAGGACCTCTAAGTTCCTCTGGGAACTAAATCTGTGAATGAATGAATAAAAAAGTACTTCAATCCACTAATCTTCTGTTAACCATTGTGAGCCAGACAAGGAGTGCACTGGGGAGTGTGGAAGGGCTCCTTGAGGCTATTTTAATGTAGCCTAGTGAGCTTTGGCCAGAGGGTGGGATGGGACAGGGACGTCACAGCATCTATGATCCTGAGAGTTGAAACTCACAACTCTGGAACTGTACTTCTTTAGGTCCATGCTCACTGCCAACAAATACAGCTCTTTGATATTATTTTGTCTGAGGAAGGTTAAGAAACATTGGAATTTTGGGGCAGCTAGGGTGGCGCAGTGGATAGAGCACCGGCCCTGAAATCAGGAGGACCTGAGTTCAAATCTGGCCTCAGACCAAACACTTGACACTTACTAGCTGTGTGACCCTGGGCAAGTCATTTAACCCCAGTTGCTTAAAAGCAAAAAACCAAACCAAACCAAAACAAAACAAAAAAACAAAACAAAAAGAGAAAAATTGGAATTTCAAGGAAGGAAGAAAAAAAGGAAGGAAAGGAGGAAGGAAGGGAAGGACATTCAGAGAGAAAACAAGAAAAAAGAAGGGAAGAAAAAGAGAAAGAAAAGAGAAAGGAAAAGAGAAAGAAAAAGAAGAAAAAAGGAAGGAAGGGAAGGAAAGAAAGAAAAAGAAAGAAAGAAAGAAAGAAAGAAAGAAAGAAAGAAAGAAAGAAAGAAAGGGAGGAAGGGAGGAAGGGAGGAAGGAAGGAAGGAAAGAAAGGATGACTATAAACTATGATCCAAGGATAAGTGATTTGCTTCAGGTCACACAGGTAGGAAGCATAGCCTGATTATGTGGATATCAGACTTGCTTCTATTTTATTACTTATCGGTGGCTTTGCCCTCCTCGAATGAGAGCCCATTAGAAAAAGCGCTAGGTTTAGAGGCAGAAGCCCCAAAGTTAAGCCTTGGTTTTTGTCACATACCTTGGGTGTGACACTAGGTAGGTCACTCTTACCTTTCTAAGCTGGAGTTTCCTCATCTGTAAAATGGACCAAGTGGCCTCTAAGTTTCCTCCTATCTCTAAGTTTATGGTCCTTTGAGCCTATTCAGTGTTTGTTCCGGTTTTCCTCACTCTATGGAGAATTCTGGCATTACGAACTCTGAGACCTCAGTAACCACTGCATGCCTCATTTCATGGACCAGCCCTCTTGGAAGCTCACGTCCTCTTACTGGGAACCTTCTTTGAGAGGCGGCCATTTTGCTTCCTCTGTTGTCAAGCCACTTACACTTGAACAGCATACATCAAGATTGTTTAGACGGTCCCATTGTTCCCAATAGAAAAAAAATTAGAAATAAGTATTATTTAGACTGTCAAATTGTTAATATTAAAATTAAAAAATAAAATGAATATTAGCAGGCACAGCTGTTTGGGGCACATTCTTTTCGGTGCATCAGCTTATTAATGAGGGGTAAGCAAGGGCTTTGTGCATGTGATGGCTTTATTTATTTTTTAAAAAAATATTCCCCAAGCTTGAGATTTACATCATAACAAAATTGTGTATAATGTGGCAGAACTGTTTTATGTGATTAAAAACTGTTTATTCTAGATTTGTAATTAATGTAATTGTCACATCGAGAGGGCTGCAATTTGGGAGAAAAACTTTCAATCCTGATTGCCTATTATTCAGTTGACAACACTGAAATAAAGTGACATAATGACAAATGGAAACATAATCACCAGTCACCCCCAATTTAATAACATTTTGAAAGAAAAGTCGGTAAAAGTTCTGTAGAAATCACCTACTTAGTCTATAAAGAGAAAACAGTTCTATTTGGTTCTGGTACAGCAAATGCATCACAGGTACACAAACATGCTCAGGAAGTAAACACTTTAACAAACATCTGATAAAAGCAGTGTTGAACTAGAATTTCAGAAATTTTAAACCTTGAGGGAAAAATATAGTTAATTAGCTCATCACCAGTGAGGAAAAGGACCCATTGAGCTGCCTCATTCAATGGTACGCTTAAATGCTGACCTCACTTAGGGTCAGCCATGACACCTCCATTTATTTGAACTATAGCTTTACCAAATTCAATCAAACATTAACAGGAAGTAGTTAATTAGCTCTGCTGCACTAACAAAGAAAAATTATTATCCTGCACCAATCTACAGTATGGCAAAACCCTGACCCCACACAAATGATACATGTCCATTAAGATAATTGATTGAAGTACCAAGGAATTGTAATAATTCAAATGGTGGGAGAGAGAAAAGTTGCTGAATTGAAGATGCATTTTTTCCAATCAGATATTCCACTAACAGAATGGATAAAGATACATTTCTTTATATTTCCCTCACTTTATGGAGAGCTTTAGTAGTAAAAGAGCAGCTATTCAGTTTTTAGGTGTCCCTTTCAACTCAAATCAATTCAACTCAAATTTGTAAAAGTTTATGCAAGTTAGGGCATCATTAAGACAGGATCTCTACTGCTTTGTTGTCAAATAGTGCCATATACATTTAACAGGTAACTTAAGAAGTCCATTCGTGTGGGAGTGGAGAGAAGATTATGACCCCTACCTGTGCAGGAGCCAATCTAAATACAGAGAAAAGGGTGAATTTGGAAGTTAGGAGCTTGCATAGTTGCCATGCCATTATCACAGAGGTAGGACAGCTGAGCTGGAAGGGCATCAAGACAATAGCTCCTGCCCTAGCTCTAACATAGGTATCAGTCACTTTCTCATTTCCTAGAGGTAGTTTAAAAAAGCAAGTAGAAAACAATAGGGTGCAGAGGGGTGTTCTCTAAATTGGCCCTTATACTGTAGGTACAGTTATCCTTTCCACTTCATGGGTGTTAGAGGAACAGCACTCCAGCAATCTGGAAAATCCGTGTAAAATATTTTGGCCATCCCTTAGTGTGAGAGAAGTCTGAATTTGTTATTTTTCTTTTATGGGGTGTTTACAGTACCTTATTATAAAATTTGAGTTGGCATTATTTAATACTACACGTATATTTTATGCATTTCTGAGTTTCTAAGCATTTTCTATGTAGTCTACTGGTTTTCATGTGTCTTGCTGCAAATCTCCAAAAATATTCCCATTTAATTTCTTATGCCTACCCATGATATAACAAAACCATGATGGGGAAATTCACTATGTGGAAAGGATAACTGTAAAGCACTTTAACAGAAAGAAGAGCAAGAAGACCAGTGAATACTTTTTGTGACAGAGCAGTGAAGTTTTGGGGAATCTGTTTATTTGAGTCTCTTTCCTTTTCTGCATATATTTTTGTTACCCTGGGTTGTGGGGTACCTGAAAAAAATTACCTGCACTTGCTTCTTGAACATAGACAAAGAATGGTAAATGATAATTTTATGCCACAAGGTTAATGAGAAAAATATTTCTGAGTCCTCTGTCCTCTTGATAAATGTAACATATTTTAGGGGAAAATAACAGTTGGTAGTCAAATGGAAAGAGTGCTGGGTTTACAATCAGACCCGATGGGTACAAATACCAGTTCTGCCACTTACTATCTGTGTGACCTCAAAAAAGCTAGGTAACTTTTCTGGCCTCAATTTTCTCATTAGCACAATGAGGAGGTTGGACTTCATGGTTTCTGAAGGTCCCTTCCATTTCTAAGTCTATGATCCTATGCTACTTAATGCCAGAAAATCTTGGACACATTTCTGTAAAGTCTTTCCACTGCCACTCCCAGAGAGTTAATAGGGATAATATATGGACAAATGAGCACAGGCTGGGACTCCAGGGGTAATGGTATGGCTTATGGCTACCAGCATCCCCAAGGTGAGAAAGCATTTCTTTTTCCTATCTTGACATTGTTTTGCTACCCATGTTCATTCCAGGAATTGTAGGACCAAATAGTGGTTATTAATTTTTTTTTGGGGGGGGGGCCATCAGAGCTAAGTGACTTACCCAGGATCAAGCAGCTAGTAAGGTCTGAGGTCAGATTTGAACTCAGGTCCTCCTGACTCCAGGGCCAGTGTTCTATCCACTGCACCACCTAGCTGCCCTTCAAATAGTGATTATTGTGAACTGATCTTTAAGGTGTTTCCATGGTTTTAACCTTCTAACAATCCTTACATGGCAGGAACTTGAAGTCCTTCACTACTCTAGTTGCCCTTCTCTGGACACCATCCAGCTAATCAATGGTCTTCTTAAAAAGTGGCATGAAGAACTAATCCTTCTTCCACATGCCAGACCTTCTTGACTTTTTGCTCCTCCTCACACATCTCACTGCATCTCCTATGTCCATGCCCTTGTACGTATCCCGCCTCGCCCCATAGAATCCTTGCTTTCCTTTAAGATGTAGATCAAACACCACTTTCTACACAAGGCCTCTCCTGGTCCCTCCAGATCCAATGCCTCCCTCTCCGTGCTTTGTAAGCTACTTGAGATGTCAAGCATAAAATACACATAACAGTGACCGATATTGATTATGTCATGAGGTCAGGGATAGCTGCATCCTTCACAATACCTTCTGAGCCCTTTCTTCCCTGTCCAACTGGGTGAGTTTATTTCAGCTGTGGGGCCCTTGATATTAGGGCTTCTGAGACCCTCTTAAGAACTTCGGAGGAACCATTAAAAAGAGTTTTAATGGACATTTTGACTATTAGCTCATGATTGACTTGCCTTTGCTAGTCTGAAAACATCTTTGCATTCTTAACAATCTAAGACATAACAGAATCATATGTTTCCTACAAAATGGGCAATAACATTCTTTGATTTCTGATGCCTACATATTTTTCTTTCTCCCTAAGTTTCAAGTAGCTGAAAGTAGCTTTGTAATTAAATCAAATGAGCAGTGCCCAGTATGTGTTAGACTTGGGGGCCATCTGAGTTGAAGAGCAAACAGTTGTGCTGAGGAAGGTGGCAGAGAAAGGCAGCTGCCAACAGCTGTTAGGTTTTCCCTGGCTTTAAAAGAAGTATAAATATGTTCTTTTAATGCTGATGATAAAGCTTCTTCTGAGCCTTCCTTTTCTTATTCTCTTGGATGCGTGTGTGTCTAAGGTAACGCTTGCTATCATTTCTTGAATAGCCTGGTCATGTTTGTAACAATACGTGAAACATTTATAAAATGAATTAAGTAGCATAGGAATCCTTGAGGGAAAGAACCTGTTTGAATATTTACAGTATGTGAGTATAATATGAAGGTATGAAGAATGGGAGAAAAGTATCTAGAAAAAAAAAAAGAACCAATTCTGTGTTCAAATAAATATAAAATGAGAAACAAGGGATGAATTGCTTCTAAGTGGGTGCGAGAGAATCCAAGTCAGTGTATTTTATTTATTTTTGTTTTAAATGAGTTTTTATTGATAGCTTTTGCTTTATATATCACAATAATTAACCAAGCATTCCTATCTTCCTTGAGTGCCATCTCATGTAAAACTTGTATTTTTAAAGATAGAAAAAAGGAAAAAGGGAAAAAAAGTCAACAAAACTGATCAATATATAAATGTCCAAAAATACTTGATGCACTAGTAGGTTTTTAATAAATATTTATTGACTGATTGACAAAATAAGTGGAATACTGGTGTATTTCTTACCTCTACAAATAGGTAGAGCTGGAAAGTCTTTGCATATTTTTTCTTTTGATCCGAGTTTATTCTTCACAATTTTGCAAACTTCACTTTTGATTTGTTTTTAGTGTGGTTCTTTTTGTTTACATTTTTGTAGTCATTGTGTATATACACGTCTATATTATATATTTGCTTTGATCATTGCACCCTGAATCAATTCATGAGGCTCTTTCCATCCTACTCTGTGTTCATCACATTGGCCATGTCTTAACAGCACAGTAATATTCCGTTATATTTATGTACAATCACATATTGTTTCACAGTTCTCCAGTTGATGGGTATCAACTATTTTTCCATTTATTTCTCATCTCTCTCTCTCTCTCTCTCTCTCTCTCTCTCTCTCTCACACACACACACACACACACACATACACACACACAAACACACACATGCACACACACAAAAAAAATGCTGCTATATGTGGAAGTAAGTATTATATGGTTCCACATCTACATTAAATTTTGGCCATCTCTAATGTAGGATTGGGAGGGAAGGAGGGAGACAACTCAAAATTAAAAATGTAACAAAAAATAAATAAATATCTTTTGGAGTGCTGCTAAAAATATTTTGTTTTACAGTGAAGATACAATTGATGAAAGTTCAAATAAGGTGAAATTTGATTTAATGCAAATTATAGAATGCCTGGTCAGAATCTTACTAAATAATTGTTTCCAACTTTGAAGTCTATAGGCATGAGATATATAGAGAACATAAACATCTTATGTCAGCCATAATGGCAATTAACGGTCTTGGAAACTGACATTTTTAGAAAAGGTCAAGGAAATAGAATTATTTAACCAAGAGAGGGAAAAGGCTGTAGAGACTCTAAAGGTATATTTGGGATTGTTTATATGAAGATCAGCTTTCCTCTATCTCTTTAAAGGTCTGAATAAGAGGAAATGAGCTTAAGTAGAGCATGGGGCAGTTAAAACATGATGACTTTCCAGATAGGATACCTCAAAAACTGGAATTGATTTTTAAAAGCAGGCTATAGAATTTTTCTAAGTACAGTCTCACATATCAGGGGTGATTTCGTTGTTAAATTGCTTAAAGAGAAAAGGAGATGGGCAAGATTTTTTTTTTTACTTCTAGCCTAGGAAAGGCAAAGCGAAGCTCAAGTAGTGCTGGAGCAATGCTCAGAGAAACAACTTAAGCTTTTACACAAAACACCCTATCTGACTAAAGTCTCAATGCATCATGCACAGGGTGGGACCCAACAAATATACAGTGTCATGCACATAGTAGGCACTTAATAGATGTTTATTGATTGATTTAAAAATTATTATATCAATTTTCATAGTGTGTAAATCTTCCTGACCTTAAAGCCAGGAAGCCCTGGGTTCAAGTCCCATTTCTTATGTGTGCATGTGTGTGTAGCTAACATTTTTTTTTAATTTATGGAATAAAAAAGTTCTATAACATTATACAATAAGAAAGATGAGAGCAAATTTACTATGTACAACTTGCCATTCCTTTCAAATATGGAACAGAATTATCATATGAAATTCTTTTTTTTCTTTCTTTCCCCCAGCTCCACCATAGAGATGGCTACTGTTAGACACAAAATAATTACATATATGTGTATATATATACATATATATATATATATATATTCACACATATATGTGTGTGTGTGTGTGTGTGTGTGTGTATTGTTCTATACATCTTTCTATTTATCAGTTCTTTCTCTAGATGTAGATAGTGTCTTCATATGTCCTTTATAGTTCATTTGGGTATTTATAATAGTCAAAATAACTTATTTGCTCAAAGTATTTCTTAAAACAATATTTCTGTTTTGTATACAATTTTCTCTTGGTTCTGCTCATTTAGTTCTTCATTATTTCATGCAAGTCTTTCCATATATTTCTAAGACCATTGAGCTTATCATTTATTTTTTTTTTGAGTAGGCAATGGGGTTAAGTGACTTGCCCAGGGTCACACAGCTAGTGAGTGTTATGTGTCTAAGGCTGGATTTGAACTCAGGTCCTCCTGAATCCAGGGTCAGTACTCTATCCACTGCGCCACCCAGCTGCCCCCTAAGCTCATCATTTCTTATAGCAAAATAGTATTCCATCACAATCATACACCACAATGTGTTCAGCTATTTCCCAGTTAATGAGCATCCCTGCAACTTCCAGTTCTTTCTGACACATGTACTGGTTGTATGACTCTGGGCAAGGCTTTAACTTCTCATTGCTCCCAGGCAACTGTTTGGGAGTACAAATCTAAGAGTACGTGCCAACCTCCATTGGCAGGAGTTTTCTTACCTGGAAGATCTCTATGTCAATGAAATTACAGATCCAGCCTCCATCTCTATCCTTACTGATTCCCATTGGATATCCATGCTTTTGTAGCTAATGATATTTTACTTTTCCTTTGTTTAAAACAATGGCAGAGACATATCTTGCTTTCTGTTGTTATCTAAGCCTTCTCACTTTTGCCAATACTGAGCAATAATTTATAGAACAAGGACATAGGACTTCATTGCCATGGGGAACTCTGAGGGTAGGAAAGTCTATCTACCAATGCAGATTGAGACCTTTTCTTCAACTTATAGTCAGAGAATTGTCCAAAGCCCTCAAAGGGTAAGGGACTTAATTAGGGTCAGTATTTGTCAGAGACAGAACTTGAATTCTATTCTTCCTGGCTTCAAGGCTAGGGTTCTATGCGTTATGCAATACTGCCTCTCATATATGCATATATATGTATGTGTGTATAGGAGTGTGTATACACAATACATAACATACATACATATATGTATATGTGTGTGTGTGTGTGTGTGTGTGTGTGTATACATGCATGTGTTATTGCTAAGGAATTCCTGTTGATTCCAAAGTGGAATGGAGGTCATAGGTTTCCCCTCACTGGAGCTTTTCAAGGAATGCTGATTGAATGAATGAATGAATGCATGAATGAATGAATGGAACTTTTGTTAAACACTTATTTACTGTGTGCTAAACACTGCAGATGTAAATTGAAAAGTAAGAAAGAGAGAATCCTTGCCCTCAAGGAGCTTAAGGTCTAATGGGGGAAGACAATATATGAAGGGAAGCAGAAAAGATGGGGGGTATCAGGGAGTACACACTATGGGAGCATGATTTTCCATGGAGTCAAAGCCAAGCAGGTTTTTTTCTTTTTCCTATTCTCCACCTTGGAAATACAAATTATGGACATTGATTATAATAAGAATATTCCTAAAACTTGCGTGGTCTCTGCTGGAATTGATGGGAATTTTCTCTGTGAAAGACCCGTAAGATTAGCTTCAGTGGATACCTTTCAGCTCAAATATGTAAACTGGTATGTGCAGCATCTAACCTTTACAAAAGTGTTCATCTTACGGTAATTTGGACGTGCACCGCTCCATATAGAGCCATTCATTGTCCAGTGTGTTAGAGGATGATGTATATTCTGTAGTTAATGGAGTTGAATAGATCTTCACATTTCACAGCCCAATGAATGTGTACTCCATTTTCTCCCTTGAAAGCTGGCTCTTGTGGCAAGACTTTTTAAGAAAGTGTTTTTATACATTAAAGATAAATTCATGACTTTGAGAAACCGGTAGCATGTGCTTGGAGATGAGCAGAGAGGATGGGAACGTTACACTTAGGGTCATGTAATTATTAGTATTAGCATAACTGCTGGACCAAATTCCCTGACATTTCTGAATTATTTCTAAACTAATACTGGTGTGGAGAGTTAGAACCCATGGTGTGCAATTGTTCATCAAAAGAAATTCTAGAGTCACTGTTTAGGGATGAAAAGGTATAGCCCTTAAATACCTGTAAAGAATTAAGGCTCTGTTCAGTATGTAAAGAGAAACACACTTTATAAAATAAGATCACTCAGGCGACAGCCCGAAAATTTGGTTGTGCTTGTTCGTAAGTATTTTTTTGCTGTGAGAAATATTTGACATAGCAAAACAATTAGAAAGTGGATGATTTTTCTTTCCTAGTCTAACTCTTCATTTATTTCTATTACTGACTCTAGTTTCTAAGACTATATGTTTCCTTAAGAAACTCTCCTCGCAGAGACTCTGCGAAAGCAAAAAAAAAAATGAAATTAAAATATTTGCATAATACCATATAGTAAGAAATGGTGTTGAGAGTTTATGTTTTGTAGGTCATAATGATATGACAAACAGAAAGCCCATGAGGCCTGGTAGGCTACCTTGTCCATAAAATGGTAAGAACATCCTGACACAGAGAACAGAGAAAATGGGGAACTGAAAAGGATGCAAAGATTATGAAAGTTATTAGGGGGAAAGGCAAAAGAAAATGAATCAACATTTCTTTTTATATATAAAAAAGTAAAGTTATGCTAACTAGACTTCAAATGGAAAAAGAAAAGCCTTGTTGAAAAAGACAAATTATAATGAATCCAGGGCTATTGGGCTAATAATTTGAGACATATTAAATCAAGCAATGGCTGGGTGGAGGGATGGTGGCACCTAGGAATGGTAGACTGAAACTCAGTTCAAGGAAACTGAGGAGGTTGAAGAACTACTAGGCTAGTATGTTCTAAGAGGTCAGGGATTGAGGTGAAGGAAAACAGTGATCCAATTACTCAATTAATTAGGGAAGGAAACATATGAACATAGATAACGTCAACAAGGGTGTGTACAGGGTAGAATGCCTCTAAAGGACAAGTGATCACTGAGTTAGGGTAGTGGCAATGGAAGTAAAAATATGCCAGGAAGCCAACCCATCCTGGCCGTGTGTGTGTGTGTGTGTGTGTGTGTGTGTGTGTGAGAGAGAGAGAGAGAGAGAGAGAGAGAGAGAGAGAGAGACAGATAGAGAGAGAGAGAGAGAGGAGAGAGAGAGAGGAGAGAGAGAGGAGAGGAGGAGAGGAGAGGAGAGGAGAGAGAGGAGGGGAGGGGAGGGGAGGGAGGGAGGGGAGGGGAGGGAGGGGAGGGGAGGAGAGAGAGAGAGAGAGAGAGAGAGAGAGAGAGAGAGAGAGAGAGAGAGAGAGAGAGATGTGAGAGAAGGTGTGATTTAAAGTTATATAGAGGATTCCAGAGCAAAACTAAGTCTCAGTAAGGACAAGGAGATGGAAGGAATATGAGAGGAAGAGAATTAGGGTTGCTAACAGTAGAGTAGGTCTCTAGACCTCACAGTAGAAAGGGAGGACAGAAGAGGATGGGGACCAGGGAAGCCTAGATCTGGCCTGGATACTGATGAGAATGTGGGGAGAGATACTGGAAAAAAGGGAGGTTTGCCCACATAGGAGGTCATTCTGAATCATAGAGATTAGAAGAGTAGGAAGGATTTTCTAGACATAAGAAATGGGGGGCACCAAATATGGTGATGTTAAATAGACTCCAAGGTTCTGATTAGAATAATATACAATTGCTTCTGCCAATCTTGTCTGAGGTGGCACCACCTCAGTTGGCTTAGGGAGAAGGGGGAATTTTAAAGGAAAAGTATCAGCTGGAGCCATTACCACCACTACCACCACCACCACCACCATCAAACATTTGTCATTCCCTGCACTCAAAGAGGTCACTCTTGGGGTCAGGTATATGTTGCCAGTATATACTATCTCCACAGCTGTTCTCCCTATCCACTGATCCCATCATTCTGTAAGGCATAAGTACATATTGTCACTCAAGTCATCCCATTTAGTTCAGGTCCACATGCCAGATAATGCAGTAAAAATGCCTCTTGCAGGAGAATGGAGAGGTGCCAATAGGCTCGTGTGTGGCTGCAGCTTGGGGCTGAATGAAAGTGGAGTTATAGATGGTGCTGTGGAGTGTGCCTTGATGAATGTCAGCATCTGGCTGTGAAGAACTCTGACATTCTAGTTGTTACAATCACTAATACCCCTTCCCAAGTGGGCATTCTGTGATGCCAGAAAAGTGAAGGGAGTGAGAACCTTTGGCATTCTATGATCAAAGTCCAAATTTACTGACTACAGTCCATTCCTCTTATGGAAAGTTCTAATTCTTAGGAAGTTTTTCCTTTATCAAGCCTAGATGTGCCTCTCTTCAACTTCCACACGTTGTGCCAAGTTCTACTTTTTGAGTCCAAGAAGAACAAGCTGAGTCGCTCTTTTATATAATAGGTCGTCCCATATTTAAAACAGTTATCACGCTCCACTCCCACCAAGTCTTCTCTTCTCCAATATAAACATCCCCCATGACGGAATTTTTTTTGGGGGAAATTCATCTTAATGGATTAGAAAGAGCACAAAAAATTCCATGAGGCAACAGAGAAAGAATAATTAGAAAAGTAGGCAGAAATTCACAAAAGTATGGTATGTTGAAAACCAAGGGAGGAAATGTTATCCAGGCAGAGGGTGGAGGTGGCCAACAGTGTTAAATGTTGTAGCAAGATCAAGGTGGAGGAAGACCAAGAAACAAAAAAGGACGCAAGACTTGGCAAGTAGAAGGTTATTTGTGATTTGGAGGGAAATGCTTCAGTAGAGTCGTAAGGGTGAAAACCAGGACACAAGGGGTGGAGCTGAGAGCAGGTGCTGAGAAAGTGAAAGAAACTATTCAAGAAATTTGGCCATGGAGGGGAAGCGAAGGATGGGTTTGTTCCTGGATGGGGCAGAAAGATCAAAGGAAGGCTAGGGTTTTTTTAGGATTTGGGAAGCCTGAGCATATCTGCAGAAAGTTCATGAGGAAATGAAAAGAAAGTAATCAATCAGCAAGCATTTATTAAGAGCCTGTTATGTTTCAGGCTTCCTGTGAAATGGGGATAATAATAGGGCTTCCCTGGTAGAGCTGACATGGGAATTAAATGAGATGATACATATAAAGAGAGTTGTAAACTTTGAACACTATGTAAATACTAAGTAGGCACAGTGATTAGAAGCCTGAAGTCAGGAAGACCTGAGTTCAAATCCAGCCTTAGACCCTTACTAGCTGAGTGATTCTGATCAAGTCATCTAACCTCATCTGCCTCAGTTTCCTACTCTATAAAATGGGGATAATAATAGCACCTGCCTCCCAGGGTTATTATAAGAATCCAATGAGATAATAATTGTATGGGGTTTAGCACAACAACTGGCACATATTAAGTGCTGTGTAAATATTAGCTAGTAGTAGCACTAGTAGTGGCAGTAGTAATAGTAGTAGTAGTAGTAGTAGTAGTACTAGTAGTAGCAGTAGTAGGAGGAGCAGGAGGAGCTATGACTGTTCTAGGCACTAGGAACACAGAGACAAAAATGAGACAATCTCTGCCTTCAGGGGGCTTACATTCCAGCATGGGAGAAAACATGTACATATAGAGATATACACAAAACTAATAGAAGGGAATTGGGGCAATTGAAGGAGGGGCTGGACACCACTTACCTCCCTTCTATTATTCAGAAGATGCTGAATAGAAAGTCTCGCAACTATGCCAAATGGATGCATTATAAATTCATGTTCTACGGCTTCCACTGGGCCCTCAGTGCAAGCAAGGCAGTCCTTTTATTCTTTCCTAATTAATTCCCTATCTCACTCCCTACAGAAACTATTCCAAATCTTCTCTTACCTTCTCAAGCTTCCCCTACCTCCCCTGCATCCTCTTTATCAGCTGAGGACCTGACTTCTTCTTTTACTGGGAAATTCATACTTATTGTCTCCCTTATTAGACCAGGAGCACCTTAAAAGTTAGAGATTGTTTCATTCTTTGTACTTGTATTCCTAGCACCTAGTATGGTGCTCGGCACATAGAAGGCACTTAATTATTGTAGCCCATCCTTTGTTTTTGAAGAGGACCAATGACAGCAGAGGGGGATGTCCTAACTCTCCCAAGAGTTTAATTTAAGTGAGGCTGAGTTACACAAAGTCATCAGCATTCCTCTCACTTCCAGAGTCATCAAAGTCCAGTAGCAGGACAAAAGTCCAGATGACTGGTGATGGCCAGGAGTGCAGTAGATGACCTTGGCTTCTTCAATGTCAAACCAAACTCTAATACTTGTTGACTGTTGATTGATTGGCTCTAAGTCATCACTTATACATAGACCTACCATATGTCTTTCCATTGCTCTTGGAGTCACATAAAATTTTGATTCTTCTGAGATCATGCTGTTCCACTGATTGCAACCAAATAGTTCCTTTAGGGGAAAAATGGGCAATTAAAAGATGAAACCTAATACATAGCACAATATCTGATGCATAGTGGGTATTTGATAAATGTCTATTGTCTGATTGATTATTGAACGAAAGCCATTAGAAAAAAAGAAAAGAAAAGGGAAAAAAATGCCGTTTCTAAGTAACAATAAGAAGGTCCATTAGGCTAAACTGCAGAGTGTGTGAAAGGGAGTAATGAGACTGAAAGCTAGGTTGGAGTCATGATTCCTGAAACAGATCTTGGAGACTGACTTGGCTTTAGAAAGCTGAAAGGCTTACTCGCAGTAGACTGGGAACGATTAGTGAATAGTTGATATAAAAAGAAGAAATTCTGAGGAGTGGAAAGGAAAGTTAAGGTAGATTCTACCAGATGACTTCGATATTTTCAAGGAATTAGCAGGATGTGGAGATTGGGAATTATGTTGGGAGATTATGGAGAGAAGAAATATTTGGAACAGTCACCATAGGGTCCAAAATAGGGAGTGGATAGTGGTATAATTCCCATATGAAATTGTCAATAGTCAATTGTCAACCTTTTTCCTCAAAAACTTGTCCTCAATTCAATCAACATATAGTTATTGAGCACCTGTTAACATGAGAGGCCCTAGGCCAGACACTCACTAAGAAATATTCTATTAAAGTGGGGTTTGCAACTCTCTTCCAAAGCCAAACATTTGGTGATAATAATTATAAATAGTAATAAATATAAGCTGCAGCCTAGAGACAGCTAAGTGAGACCCTGGATAGAGTACTGAGCCAGGAGCTAGGAAGACCTAAGTTCAAACATGACCTCAAACATTTACTAGTTGTATGACCCTGGATAAATCACTTAACCTCTCCCTGCTTGAGTTTCCTCATCTTCCTTATCTATAAAATAGGAATAATAATACCATCTACCTCTCAGGGTTACTTTGAAGATTAAATGAGATAATATTTATAAAGTGCTTAGCATAATGCCTGGCACATAATAGGCACTTAAAACTGCTTATTGCCGATAGATTGATAGATGAATGAATGAATGAATGAATGAATGAATGAATGAATGAAATGCCTATTGCCTCTCTCCTCCCCACCCTCAGTACAAGAAATATCAAGAGAGTTCTCTCCCTACTAGATATATGTTCACTGAGTCTTTAATAAATACTTATCCACAGCTCTACCTCCACCAACCTGGCAACCCACAAAGGTAGAAACAACATATACAGCACACACACCCATTATGGCAGAACTATAGTATTTAACTTCCTTTTAGGTTACAGTGACGTAATGTATTAGAGATATGCATATCTTTCCTCCCTAGGCATTGTCTTCCTGTCAGACCTGAGGGACAGATCAATAGCTGTTAAGTTAGCAACAGGTTTGATACTCCTGAAATGGAAGGAACCATGAGAGTCCAGGCATGATGAATGACTGAACAAATAGATCTTTGAACCCACTAGACACAAGTAAAAGTTAAGTGCCAGCAATATTGCCTGGGAAGAAGTAAGGCAAGAGACCAGCCGCAGGAAAGCTCATGCCAGTGTTAGAGCTGAAATCGAAGAATGGCTCATTTAAAGTAAGTTTGGGTCAAGTGTTTCCTGACCAAGAAATCCAGCTGTTCAGTGAAAATGTCCAGGTCACCAAGCACTCAGTAGGATATTAGCCCTTCGGAGGTGGTTAGAAACACTGTATTTTCATTAACCAAGAAAAGGAACATTTAACCTCTCACTGCTGAATAGCTTACATTTACCTGGGAGGCTAAGGTAAGGCCAGGTGTTGAGAGAAATGAGAAGAAACCACTTTTTTTTCCCCGAAGGAGGTGATACAAGTGTGAATTTATATGGCGACTTAGATTTTTCTACAGAAATTAGAGGGACAAGTTATCATAATCATTGCTCATTAGAAAACAGGCTCATGCCACAAAACAAACTACCAACCTCCTGGCTCCTTGCCCAATTAGCAAATAGACCAAAGTAATTGCCAGAGTCATGCATGAAGATTTTAAATGTTTTATTTTGCTGTTGTTGTTTTTGTTGGTGATAATGTCGTTTTCATAAGACAGAGGTTATGGGTACTATAGAAGCCCTTTTGTGCATCAATTCCAACTCTACCAAAGATGATGAAAGTCTTATTGACATAAAATTCTACTTTGATTTTTTTCCCTATCTTCAAATATATAACAGAGTAGCACGGGAAAGTCAATGACATTTTGTAAGCTTAAAGAAACTAAAAGCTGCAGCAACGGAAAACATTCCTAGGGATCAGAAAATCATAGATTTAGAATATGAGAGGACATCTAATCTAACCCTCTAAATATTCCAGAAGGAAATTGAGGCCCATTGAAGTTAAATAATTTGCTCAATTGAGTACAACTAGTAAGTGACAGAGCCAAGTTTCAAACCTAAAGAAGGCAGCATTTTCCAACAACCAGTTGGAACACGTAGAAGCCCGGTGGCCATGGTGTCTATAAACATGTGCTTATGAATGGGTTGAATCTGAAGACAAAAAAACAATGTGGTCATGATCCACATGTGTAACTAACAGGCCTAGGATTGGAGGCGCCATATCCAACTGCCAGGATATGGAAATCCTTGGTATAGTGTGGTCAGTGGGAGATAAGACATTTTAGAGATCCATTTAATATAGTCCAATGAAGAATGTTCAACCAAGAGATTCAGTTTTAATTAGTGAAACGGTAACGTTAGAACCATTGAAATCAAAGAAGGATACGTGCCTTATTGTTTTGGAACTAAAAATTAGGCTCTCTGGTTTCCTTCTCTTTTCCACTATCTCAGAGGTTTGCATTAAGTTATTTTCCATCCATTGACTTGCATCAGATAAGAATTGGGTCCCCTTTTGAATGGCAACAGCTGAGTCAGCAGTGAATGAATCTGAGTATGATTTCTGTCCCAGAGTTAACCTCAGGAAACACTTCCAGTCTGAGCTCGAACCTTGAGGTTTCCGCTTTGAGCTCTAACGAATGTGTTCATTGGCAAAAGTTACTGCTGGAGGAAATCATAACGTCTTGATCTCATCCTAAATGCGACTTTCCTTTTTGGTTTTCACTTGGTCTAGACTTAGAGGAGTTAATAATTTCTTGGTAACTCAGCAGCATGAAATTCAGTAGCAATTCTGTAGGCTCAAAATTCATCATGGGCAGATCAATGGGGTGCTCTTAATTTTCCACAGAGATATGTTACCATTAAAAAAAGAAGTGATTGGCCTTTAAAAAAAACCACTACATCATAATACTCAGAAGGATAAGCTTAAATTTAAAAAAAAAGCAAGGAACTGAGTTAGGGGAGAAATTCTGTTCATATACAGTAAGGCCTGTATGAAAGGACTTACAAAGTGGCTACAGATAACCATCCAATTTCCCTTTCTCTCTTTTCCTAAAACCACACTTTCAGTTCAGGCCTTGGTATAATCTTCTCCTCACAAGCCTCTTGGACTCTAGGGTTAGTCAAACAAATATGGCAGCCAATCATTCATATCATTTTAGAAAAGGGGCATAAATGGTGAAAAAAATCCCTGGGTCTAGAATTACACAGTACAGTTAACCTGAGTTAAAATCCCAACGTGGCTATTTACTGCCTATGTGATCTTAGGTAAGTCTCTTGACCGCATTGGGACTCAGCTGCATCATCTATGAAATGAGGGTTAGACTAGATGGCATCTGGTCCATTTCTTCTAGCTTTCCATCTATTATCCAATTACAGTGACAACATAACCTGTTTCTTTTTAAGTCATCTAATTAAAGCTTAGCTCCTTAATCATATAAAATCATGGTGTTTTTTTTTAATTAAAAGGGACCTTAGAGGGCACGCTATACACATGTCCCATTTATCCTCCAAGTTTCCCTGCTTCTTATGATATTACCACTGTTCTTCTGATCATCTGGGTTGACAATCTTGAAGCTATCCTTGATTCTTATCTGTCTCCCACCTTTCATATTCAATCATTTCCCAAGTAACACTGATTCTATTTTTACAATATGTCTTACCTTTTTCTTCTCTTCATTCACCCAGTCTCAACCCTACTTCAGGCCAACCTTACCTCTCTTGTTGGAAAAAAAAAGAAAGGCCATAGCCTTTTTTATTTGGTCCCACTGCTTCTATTCTTTTTTTTTTTAATTTTATTTATTTAATTTTGAGTTTCAACATTCACTTCCACATGATTTTGAGTTCCAAATTTCCTCCCCATCTCTCCCCTCCCCTTACTCCATGACAGTGTGCATTCTGATTACCCCTTCCCTCAATCTGCCCTCCCTTCTATCACCCTCTTCCCTTCTTTTATCCTCTTCCCCCTCTATTTACCTATAGGGTAAGATAGATTTCTATATCCCATTGCCTGTGTATCTTATTTCCCAGTTGCATGTAAAAACAATTTTTAATATTTGTTTTTAAAGCTTTTGAGTTCTAAATTCTCTCCCTTCCTCCTCCCCACCCACCCTCATTAAGAAGGCAAGCAATTTGATATAGGTTATACATGTGTAGTAATGCAGAACATTTCCATAATAGTCATGCTGTGAAAGACTAACTGTATTTCCCTCCATCCTATCCAGCCCCTCTTTTATTCTAGTCTCTCCTTTGACCCTGTCCCTCTTCAAAAGTGTTCGCTTCTTATTACCCCCTTCCCCCCAACCTGCCCTCCTTTCTATCACCACCTTATCCCTTTCCACCCTATTTTCCTGAAGAGTAAGATAGATTTCTATACCCATATGAGTGTGTATGTTATTCCTTCCTTAAGCCAAATCTCATTCCCTCTCACCTCCCCCCTCTTCCCTGCCACTGTAAAAGCTTTTTCTTGCCTCTTTTATGTGAGATAATTTACCCCCATTCTATCTCTCCCTTTCTCCTTCTGATGTTGAATTTTTGGACATGTTGAATTTTTTTTATTTTGTGAGGCAACCAGGGGGTAAGTGACTTGCCCAGAGTCACACAGCCTTTCTTCTTCTCCCAATACATTCCTCTCATTCCTTAATTTTATTTTTTACGTATCATTCTTTCATATTCAACTTACCCTGTGTCCTCTGTCTATATATATTCCCTCCAAATACCCTAATAATGAGAAAGGTCCCATGAGTTACAAATATCATCTTTCCATGTAGAAATGTAAACAGTTCAGCTTTAAAAAGTCCCTCCTGATTTCTCTTTCCTGTTACCTTTTCATGCTTCTCTTGAGTTTGTATTTGAAAGTCAATTTTTCTATTTTTCTCTGGCTTTTCAAGAATGGATTAAATTTCTCTATCTCATTGAATGTCCTTTTCCCCCCTCATTGATTATACTTAGTTTTTCTGGGTAGGTGATTCTTGGTTTTAATCCTAATGCCTTTGACCTCTAGAATATTATATTCCAAACTCTTTAATCCCTTAATGTAGAAAGTGCTAAATCTTGTGTTATCCTGATTGTGTTTCCACAATATTTGAATTGTTTTTTTCTGGCTACTTGAAAGATTTTCTCCTTGACCTGAGAGCTCTGGAATTTGGCTATAATATTACTGGGAGTTTTCCTTTTCAGAAGGTAATTGGTGGATTCTTTCCATTTTTATTTTATGCTCTTGTTACAGAATATAAGGGCAATTTTCCTTGATAATTTCTTGAAAGGTGATGTATGGGCTCTTTTTTTGATCATGGCTTTCAGGTAGTCCAATAATTTTAAAAATATCTCTCCTGGATCTGTTTTCCAGGTCAATTGTTTTTCCAATGAGATATTTTACATTGTGTTCTTGCTTTTTCATTCTTTTGGTTTTGTTCTATAATTTCTTGATTTCTCATAAAGTTATTAGCTTTCCTTGCTCCATTCTAATTTTTAAGGAATTATTTTCTTCAGTGAGCTTTTGGAACTGCTTTTCCATTTCTATGATTCTGCTTTTTAAGGCATTCTTCTCCTCATTGGCTTTTTGGACCTCTTTTGCATTTGGTCTAGTCTATTTTTAAGGTGTTATTTTCTTCAGTATTTTTTGGGTCTCCTTTAGCAAGCTGTTAACTCATTTTTTATGATATTCTTGCATCACTCTCATTTCTCTTTCCAATTTTTCCTCTACTTCTCTTACTTGACTTTCAAAATCTTTTTTAAATTCTTCAATGGCCTTAGACCAATTCATATTTTTCTTGGAGGATTTGGATGTAGGAGCTTTGACTTTGTTGTCTTCTTCTGATGATATGTTTTGTTCTTCCTTGTCACCAAAGTAAGATTCGATAGTCTGAATTTTTTCCACTGTTTGCTCATTTTCTCAGCCAACTGAGTCACTTGACTTTAAACTCTTTGTTAAGGTACGGCTCTGTTTCCAATGTGTAGGGCACACTGTCCCAAGCTTCAGGGGTTTTGTGCAGCTGTTTTCAGAAATACTTTTAGGGACCTGTACATTTTTAGGTGGCATGATCTAAGGAGAGGTGTTTACTCATCTCCTCGCCTGTGTTCTGGTCTGTGAGTGACCACAAACACTCTTTTCTGCCCTGAAACTGTGTTCACTCTCCACTGCTACCACAAGCTCTGCTATGCCAGTGCTCCTCCTTGCCCTGGGACCACCACTCAGGACTGTGACTCAGATCTGAGTATGGGCAAAGCAACAAAAATCTGCCTCAGTCCTAGGAAAGAGACCCCTTTAATCTCCTTCTAATCAGTTGTTCGATCCCCACCATCTGTGGGCTGAGAGCTCTGTAAGCAGCCACTGCCGCCGTCACCCCAGGTTTTTGCTGGGGCCAGGGCTGGACCACGCTCTTCTCTCACCCTGGTCTGACAGACCTTTCCCACTGACTTTCTAAGTTGTCTTTGGCATTTGTGGGTTGAGTAGTCTGGAAACCACCTCAGCTACAAGTGATTTAGTCCCCTGAGGCCTGCTCCAGGTTGGCTGGGGCCCTGTCTATGCCTGTGTAGCCCATGCTGAACCACACTCCTCTCCCAACCCAGCACAGCTTTTCCCATTGACCTTTCCAGGTTGTCTTGGGCTGGAAATTTGTTTCACTCTGTTTTTTTTGTGGGTTCTGCTACTCTAGAATTTGTTTAGAGTCATTTTTGCAAGTATTTGGAGGGGTTTGGGGGAGAGTTCAGGTAAGTCACTGCTTTTACTCCACCATCTCAGCTCTGCCCCCCTCACTGCTTCTGTCCTTTTCTTTAATAATCCATCTTCCATTTAGCTATCAATATAGTAGACTATTGTCATAAATCAAATATAGAACCATATCACCCTTCCCTACTCAAAATTCTTCAATGGCTCCCTATTGCCTCTAGGATATAATACAATTTCCTCAGCTTGGCATTTACAGTATCCTGATCATCATTTGAGTCTCAGTTCCTATTACTTCTGTTTCTTTTCTTTCTATTCCAGTCAAACTATCTTGCTAATACTCAGTATTATATCTTCTGACTCCTTCTTTCCTTCTTTTTCTTCTCCTCCTCCTCCTTTTCCTTCTTCTCTCTCTCTTTCCTCTTTCTCCTTCTATTTTTCTCCTTCTTTTCCACCTCTTCTTCCCCGGTTATCCTCTCTCTGTGTATACATAAACATGTCTTTATATATATTGTCTTATTATAGCCCTATATCAACTCTGTGAGTTACTACAGGTATTGTTATAATACTCATTTTATAAGAGAAGAAACCAATGGTTCATTAAAGGTTAAGTAACTCATGCTGCCTATAAGTATGAAGAGCAAGATATTCCTGACTGTAAGTCCACTGCATTTTCCACTTTCTACATTGCTTCTCAATACACACTTTTCTTTTTAAATAAATGTATTATTTTTAACATTCTTTTTCTTCTTACATTTTGAATTCCAAATTCTCTCCCTTCCTCTCATCCCTTCCCCACCCACTGAGAAGGCAAGCAGAATTTTACCAATTATACATGTGAAATCATGCGAAACATATTTCCATATTAGCTTGTTACCAAAAAAATAAAGTGAGAAAATTATACTTCAATCGATATTCAGAGTTCATCAGTTCTCTCTCTGGAGGTGATTTCTTTGGAATTGTTTTGGATCATTGTTTTGATCAGAAGACCCAAGACTTGGGGCAGCTGGTGGCGCAGTGGATAGAGCACTGGCCCTGAAATCAGGAGAACCTGAGTTCAAATCTGGCCTCAGACCAAACACTTGACTTACTAGCTGTGTGACCCTGGGCAAGTCACTTAACCCCAATTGCCAAAAAAGAAAAAGAAAGATTAGCCAAGTCTTTGACAGTTGATCATCATTACATACTATTACTGTGAATAGTGATCTCCCAGTTCTTCTTACTTCACTCTGCATCAGTTTATATAGGTCTTACCAGGTTTTTTCTTTTTTTCTGAACTACCCCCTTGTCTCCAGCTTATATTCTTCTGATAAAAGAGCTACATATGTACTATACTAGATAGCCTTATGATAGAGACAGCTGGATGGCATGATGCCTAGAGGGCCAGGCCTGGTGACAGGAAGACCTGAGTTTGAATCCATCCTCAGATACTTACTAGCTGCATCAACCTGGACAAGTCACAAACCTCTGTCTGCTTCAGTTTCTGCAACTGTTAGATGGGTATCAGAATAGCACCTACTTTCCAGGCTTGTTGTGAGGATGAAATGAGATAATATTTTCAAAGCATTCAGCACAGTACCTGGCACATGGTAGTACTTAATAGATATTTCTTTATTCTCTGTCATCTCAAGAGAAAGTGAAGACCTTCCCCTGTATCAGGTAGATTCCACTCAGGCATGGACAAGAATCACATAGGATGGGCATAAAGGGATGGGTACAATCTGCATCAATGGAATAATCATTCAAATCAATAAGATCCATCTAAATATTTGCATTTTTGAGAAGATAGGTCCCAATTCTGCACACACATAAAAATAGGGCATAAGATAGCTACAAAACTTTCTTCTGTCTTGAATTCAATTCAATTCAATGTGACAATAAACCTTTAAGAAGCTACTGTGTGAAATGCACTGTGCCAGATGTTGGGGAAACAAAGATGAAACAAAACACAACACCTTCCTTCAAGGTGGTTGAAATCTAGAAATGAGTGTAAGGTAAATTATATGGATAATGTCAATGACAGCTAGGTGGAGAGGTGGACTGCTGGATTGAGTCAGAAAGGTGTTGCTGTTCAGTTGGTTTTCAGTGGTGTTTGACTCTCCATGACCCCATTTGGGGTTTTCTTGGCAAAGAGACTCGGATGGTTTGTCATTTCCTTCTCTAGCTCATTTTAGAGATGAGGAAACTGAAGCAAATAAGGTTAAGTGACTTGCCCAGGGTCACACAGCTAGTTAGCATCTGAATTCAGATTTGAACTCAGGAAAATGAGTCTTCCTGACTCCAGGCCAAGCACTCTATCTACTATACAACCTAGCTGCTCCTGAGTCAGGAAGATTGTTCAAATCCGGCCTCAGACTCTAACTAGCTATGCAACATTGAGCAAGTCAACCTCTCAGACTCATTTTCTTCATATGTAAAGTTGAGGGGGTTAGACTTGGTCTCCAAGGTTCCTCGCAGCTCTAAATTTGTTGTCCTACAATTTCTAAAAAATATGTAAGAGGAATAAAACTGAAAGATATAGATTTAAGAAGGGATTGATCTGTTCCATGCTAAAGGTAGGGGCAAGTATGAGAGACCATCAAGACAGGGCTTCACGAAGTGGATTTTTAAGGGGAATAATCCACATTAAGTAGATTTTGAAGAAAGGAAAATATTTCTTTTTCTTTTTAAAATTTTATTTCCTATTATAAACTCAAACATTGACAAACTTAAAGATTCCAACATACAAAGAACAAAAAAAAATGGGAGGGAGGGAGTGACTATGAAACTGAACTACAGTTATACATAGTTTAGTTTTTTTGTTTATATTACGTTGAACAAGGTAGTAACAGGGTAAAATAATTGCCCTATTTTTGGTGTCCCTTTTAGAATTTCCTTTTTGTGTGATCTTTCCTTTCTTTTCTTCTTTCTTTTTCCTTTTCTCTCTTCATTTCTTTTCTACTCCCTTTCTCACTCTTTTTCTTCCTTCTTTTCTTCCTTCCTTTTTCCTTTCTTCCTTTTTTCTTCCTTCCTTCTTTTTCTTTCTTTTTTCTTCTTTCCTTCCTTCCTTCCTTCCTTCCTTCCTTCCTTCCTTCCTTCCTTCCTTCCTTCCTCTCTCTCTCTTTCTTTCTTCTTTCTTTTCTTTCTTTCTTTCTTTTTTTCTTTCTTCTTTCTTTTCTTTCCTTTTTCTTTTTTTTTTTTTCTTTTTTCTTTCTTTCTTTCTTTTTTTTTTTTTTTTTTCTTTCTTTCTTTCTTTCTTTCTTTCCTTCCTTCCTTCCTTCCTCCTTCCTTCTCTCTCTCTCTCTCTCTCTTCTTTCTTTTCTTTCTTTCTTTTTCTTTCTTTCTTTCTTTCTTTCTTTCTTTCTTTCTTCTTTCTTCCTTCCTTCCTTCCTTCCTTTCTCCTCCCTCTCTCTCTCTCTTTCTTCTTTTCTTTCTTCTTTCTTTCTTTCTTCTTTCTTTCTTTCTTTCTTTTCTTTCTTTCTTTCTTTCTTCTTCCTTCCTTCCTTCCTTCCTTCCTTCCTTCCTCCTCCCTCCCTCCCTCTCTCTCTCTCTCTCTCTCTCTCTCTCTCTCCTCTCCTCCCTTCTCCTCCCTCTCTCCTCCTCTCTCTCTCTCTCTCTTCTCTCTTTCTCTCTTCTCCTCTCTCTCTCTCTCTCTCCTTCCCTCTCTCTCTCTCTCTCTCTCTCTCTCTCTCTCTCTTTCTTTCTTTCTTTCTTTCCTTCTTTCTTTCTCCCCAGAGGGCCTTGAATGCCAGGTTAACAGTGGCTGGGGTGAATAGATTTGACTCTAAGGCTAAAAAGCTTTTTCTGTATCCAATGACAATTTATGATATGTGGGTCTGCTTCCATTTCATTTGTTCTAGTATTCTGGAGGGACAATGACAAAGCCTTTGAAATTATTTGCTTAGTAAACACTTACAGTGCCTTGTACTGAAATAGACATCTGCATGTTTATTTATATTTAATAATAGTGAAAAATGATGAGCAGGCTAACAAAACCAGCATGTCTGGGGAAGAAGAAGAATTGGGTCCCTCTGTTGAGTTATTTACATCTCCTCTTTCCCTGGAAGAATATACTAAATGTATTATACAATGTAATATAGTATAATAATAACATATTATATATAAACTATATATATATATATATACTATATATACACATACTATATATAGTACATATAATATAGTATTATATGCTATATGTAGCATATGTGGTGATATATGTAATAATATAAATATACTATACAATATAGTATAATATATACTATTTTCTTGAATTCCTCTCAATAATTAAGGATTAAGAAGAAGAGACCATCCAAATATGGTTCTCCTTAAAAAGAAATTAAACATTACCTTTCTCTGTCTAATCACCATTACAACCAAATTCCCAAAGATAATAAGGGTAACTGGCACAAAAAAATTAGAGGTTTGATTGAGCCATGTTTTATTTGAAGGCTTATTTTTAAAAACCAGAAAACCTTTCATTTAGCTCAAAGGATAATAATCCCCTTTCTAGCAGCTCAGACCAGTGATATCACTGTTATGGCAAGTTCTGACAGTAATTAAAAATGTGGAGAATATTATATGATCATCGATAGCTGTAAGTCCCATTTCTGTAGTACTTAAATAGGTTCATGAAGCTTTTTCCTGAAAAGCATCTTGTAGGGGTTGGCAATGGAAATATCATCATGCCCATTGTACAGATCAGGAAACCAAGGTCCAGAGAAGTGAAGTGAATTGTCTAGCATCATATAGGTAGTAAATATGAGGGATGGGATTAGAACCCAGGTTTTCCTGACTTTACATCACCTGGTCTTTACTCTATGCCTGTTCCCTCAATTAGCCTGAAAGTGCCATGATTACCTATTACCTTATAAATGGACGGACTGAAGTGAGCAACAAGCAAGCATTTATTGAGCATAGTATGTGCCAGGCAAAAATGAAACAGTCTCTGCTCTCAAGGAGTTTACGTTTAATTAGAGAAGATACTGTACATGTGTTTATATATAACTTATTATCTGTATAATGAACAAAATATAAATAAAAGGTTATGAAGGGAGGGCATTGGCATTAGTGGGAAGTCAAGAAAAGCTTCATTTAGAAAATTGTGTTGAGTTGAGTCTTGCAGGACATTCATGATTCTAGGAGGCAGAGATGCGGAGGGAAGGCGTTTCCGGCATGGGGGACAGCCAGTTCAAAGACATGGAGAGAGGAGTGAGAAACAGCAGGAAGGCTGCAGGACCTTCAACAAGTCATTCAACTATTCTGAGTAGCAATGTATAATGAACCTGGAAAGGTGAACAAGAGGTAGATTGGGTATCAAAAAACAAATCTGCAGTCAAGCAAATCTTTCTGAATTTAATTTCTGGTTTCATTCTCTTACCCCTAAAGGGACTGTCAAAAATATGATGAAATACCTCTAATGTTTAATTTCCCTAATGTATGATGTGTGTATATACAGAGAAAGAAAGGGACAGACAGATAGACAGACAAACAGAGGGAGGGAGACAGACAGAGGGAGAGAGACAGAGCAGAGGAGAGAAAGAGAGAGAGAGAGAGAGAGAGAGAGAGAGAGAGAGAGAGAGAGAGAGAGAGAGAGAGAGAGAGAAAACAAAAGCAATTGGAGTATAACAAAGAATTTCTGTAGTGCTTCACAGTGTACAAAATACTGTATGTACATAATCTCATTTTAGTGAACTACCACTGGCATTATTTCCTAGCTCCACTCATTTCTCCTGATTTGTTAACCTTCTTCCAAGCAGCCTCATCACTGAGGAGATTCCTCAGAGGTCTACTCTTCTGACTGGTGATTCTCTAGCTCAGAGCACCATATTAGGAGGAGCCCCAGACTTGCTCACTTCACTCCCAGATCCATTTACTCTCAACACTTCTCCACTTCCTTGCCAAAAGTCTTGCCTCATCTTTGGAAACCTCCCTACTCCACCTCTTCCTCCTAGTCTTCCTACTACTACTACTACTACTACTACTACTACTACTACTACTACTACTACTACTACTACTACTACCGTTTAGTGTCATCTATATCATTAGATAAATTAGATATTGTCCTTAGAATATAAGCTCCTTGAAGCTACCCTCAAGGTTGCTGTTATATGGGGTTATGCTTAGAGGCCTCTAGGTGCAGCAGATAGAGACTGGGCCTGGAGTCTGGAAGATCTGAGTTCAAATCCAGTTTTAGGCATTTACTGGCAGTGACCCCTAGACGAGTCGCTTAATCTTTGCTTTGTAAAATTTGGGTAGTACCTACCTCACTAGGATGTTGTGAGGATCAGATGAGATATTTATCAAAACGCTTACCACTGTGCCTGGCACATAGTAGGTGCTACAGGAATACTTATTCTCTTCCCTCTTGTATTTGTATGCACAGTGTCTAAGACATAGTAAGCACTGGATAAATGTTCCCACCCCAACCCCGCCCTCACTGTGTTCCCCTCCCTGTCTCTTTCTCTCTCCTTTTCTCCCTCCCTCCTTGGCTCTACCTTCCTCCTCTTCCTCTCTTCCTCTCTCCACCTCATCTGCTCTATCATCGCATCCCTCCATCATTCATTCGATCTGTCTATCTATCTCTCTATGTAGATGAAAGAAGTTAAGACTTGGTCTTGGTCACACAGTTATTGAACATCAGAGACAGGATTTCAACATCATTCTTCTGGACTTCAAATCTAGCTTCTCAGTAGTTCTAGAATAATTTATTCTAGAATAAATAGTTTATTCTTTAAAATGGGTACATTTTCTCATTTGGTCCATATAACAACACTCAGAAGTAAGCAGATCAAGAGAAACTGAGGCACAGAGAGATTAAGCAGCATAACTAATAAATGGGTAAAGGAAGATATATTACATGTAGGGGTTAGGCTCAGCATTAGTTAGCACAAACTCCAGGATCTTGCTGCAACACAATTCTGCTGCCCTTCCTAACATACTACGTACATACATGTTTCGACCTATTAACTCCCACACATGTTCATCTCCTTGAAATTAATGTACCAAAAAAAAAATTTTAAAGAGTAGCATCACCCACACAGCTGCAATGCAAGCAACTTGCTCATTTTCATTATCTTAACAAAGTGAACATTTTAAACCTATCTTTGTCTTTGGTTCTCCCTTCTTCCCTCCCAAAGAGAAAAGGAAATTAATATTTTTGTAATATAGATGTCATCTTATATTTCATGCCTGACTCATTTGAAAATGTAGATTAATTTGCAAACAATTTAGAGAGCTGAACTATCGAGTTGGGTCTTCTAAGATTTAGGATTTGTCATCTTTTAAAGTTGACACCCAGCGAGAGCTTGTCAATTTCAAAGGAGTGAAATGAAGTGAAAATAAGGCTCATCTTCATCTTCTTGTTACATGCTTGGTTGGTTCCAGACACACACACACACACACACACACACACACACACACACACACACACACGATTTACAAGCTGAAAATAATTACTCACAAAGTTATGTTTCAATTTAAAAACAAATTTTAAAGGAGGAGGAGTGCCACTCTATGTGGACCATTTTATTCAGTGGGTAAGAGAGAGCAGAGGGGAGAATGAGACGTGGTGGGTAGTCCCTTAAGGAGGGTAGTTAGAATCTCTCATTTGTCTTGCTCCACCCCTTCCTTTATGTGTAGGGTAATGAATAACAAAGCATCTAGGTGAACACATTAAATATTTTTTGCTCACCACATTGTAATAATAATAATAATGAAAATGATAATAACAATAATAATAACTGGCATTTGTAAAATGATTTAAGGTTTACAAAACACTTTCATCTAAAGTCTGGCAAATAGGTAGAACAAATCTTGTAAGCCTCATTTTCCAGGGAAGACATTAGAGATTTTATAAAGTTAAATGACTTATACAAAGTCATACAGTCAATACGTAGAAGAATTGGATTCAAATCAATTTCATCTCACATCAAGTCAAATGCTCTTTCCCCCATAGCAAGACAACTCCAAAGGGCATTTAGAATAGAGACCAAACTCATATTATTTACGTGAAATTTATTATTTTTCTTTCCAAATGTGAATTCTCAGTTATGGTTAAAAAAGTGCCTGTAATCTCTGCTTCTGGGGGAGCTGAGACTGATAGATGCAGTATCTGAGATATCCAATACACTGTATAGCACCAATGTGGGGAGCTTCCTAGTTTTGGAGGGAACCAAGTTGCCTAAGGAAGGACTAACTGAACCATGTCAAAAGTGCAACAGGTCAAAGCTCCCATAATGTTTGGTAGAGTGATGGGGTCTGTAAGTGGCACGTGCCCTTCTGGCCTGGGTGAAATAGAGAGACCCAGTCTAAAAAAACGTAGTGCAATTTCTTTTCCAATGGAAGAACTCTACTCTATTCCCTTTCTGCTATGCCCCCCTCTTTTGGTTCCTCATTCCTTTCCCATCAGTTCTCAAGATACACATGAGAATATACCGTATTAATGTCAGGATTAGCTGAGGTGAAAGGAAGTCACATGTTTTCATCAAGGCCACCTCTGAACCTAGGATGGCAGACTCCACAGAACCCTTAGGAACTCTCTTTCTCTATATTAGTCAACAAGAAATCTACTACTTCATGTACAAAAGTCATTTTTTTACCCTGGGAAAATGAGTGCTATTTACTTTAAAAACTACCTGAAGAAAGCTGTTCCCACACTGTGTTTATCACAGTGTAGTTGGATATTTGCCTCTCGGTACAGCTGGCTGAGGTGTTGTTTCTCTCCTCCCTTTTGGGAAAATGTCAGATTCATTAGAGGAATAAGGGTAGGATCTGGGAGATTTCATTGGTGAAGAGAACACTCAGATGAGGAAATTCCTTCTCTACCAATATAGGTCAGCACTATCTCTACAATAAATAGCCATAAAGAGTTCCCTAGAGTACTAGGCAGCTAAGTAACTTACCCAGGTTTTTACACAGCCAGGATGTGTCAGGGGTAGGACTTGACCCTTGAAAGTGCCAGCTGTCTTTTGATCCACTATACCACATTGTATCTCATTACATTTATTAGATGTCAGATTCATTAGAAAACCCTAAATCACAGCTTTAGGTCAAAGAGAAATGAGTTAGACAAGTTTTCTTCTATTTGTTGCAGCCCAGGCCTCCTCCCTTTGGATTAATTTATGTGACCACCAATACTCAAAATAACCAAAAGAAGGAAATTTGTTGAGAATTAGAAAGTTTCAAGGAAGTTTCTAAACATTAGACATCCATTGAATATTATCCTCCCCAAAACATCATTCTATCCCATCACCTCATGCCTTTCAGACACTTCAGACTGCTGGGCCTGAAGTCAGGAAGACCTGAGTTCAAATCCTACCTTAGATACCTTATTTAACCTAGGTTTGCCTCAGTTTCCTCAACTGTAAAATTAGAATTATAGCAATACCTAACTCCCAAGTATGTTGTGAAGATCAAATGAGATAATATTTGTAAAACGCACTTAGCACAGTGCCTAATACATAGTAGTTTCTATATTAACGCTTATTTCCTTCCCTTTCCCATCTTCAGCACGAGCCTTGGGCCAAAACTATTTTCCTTATATAACAAGAGGGTCAAAGGACAAAGCCTATTATTTAACATTTGAGCATCTGCTTTATCATACATCATATGGACTAGCATTTCCACAAAAGACTCACAACTATTCTGCTGCCTCTTTGTGGCAGGGCAGTGACTTCTGGGTTCCTAAAGCCTATTCAGATGGAATACAAGCTTTTATAGGTCCTACCTTCTTGGGAAAACTTGAATATGTGCCTGAATAAAAGACAGGGCCCATTATCAGAAGATCAGCCTAGCTAAGTAGTTCAAGGACCATCATTAGAATTCTGGTCACTGAGTGATACATCTATCTACCTATACATCTATGTCTACAAATGTATCTATAGCCATATTTATATCTATACCTATACCTACATCTATACCTATATCTACACTGGTATCTATATCCATATCCATATCTAACTGTATCTACATCTCTCTCTCTCTCTCTCTCTCTCTCTCTCTCTCTCTCTCTCTCTCTCTCTCTCTCTCTCTCTCTGTCTATCTCTTCCTGTCCTCTGTCTCTCTCTGTCTCTGTCTCTCTCTGTCTTTCTGTCTGTCTCTCTCTCTCTATATATAAAACATATGTAGAGCATATATATGTCTATGTCTTAATTCTAGTGTTTGTCTTCTGTTATTTCCTGTTTATCCTATAGAGAGCTTGTTTTATTTATATCTATTTGCTTGTTGCTTCCTCCATTAGATTTAGAGCTTCTTAAAGGATAGGGACTGTCTTTTTCCTCTTTTTGTATCTCCAGAGCTTAGCACAGTGCTTGGCACATAATAGGTGCTTAATAAATGTTTATGGATTGATTGTCTATTTGGCCACAGTGGCCTTTGAAATTCACAAAAATACAAAATGGTCTTTGACCTTGTGTAGCTCCCTTCTACTTCCTCTATGATAGTGGGGAAGGGGCAGTGTGGTTAGTAGAAAGACTATGGCTCTGCAGAAGACCTGGGTACAAATTCTGCCTCTTATTCTTACTATCTATGTGAATTCAGGCAAGTCCTTCCTGATCTTCAGTTTCTTCATGAAATAAGAAATTTGGACTAGAATGGCCTTTGAAGTCCCATTGAACTCTGAATCAATGATCCTATTAAATTAGTGCATGAAAAATGGAGGCGGGGAGTCACAACAATTACGAATATACAAAGATTAATCTAATTCTTGGTACTTGTGTTCTTTATCAACTGACCAATGAGTTAACATGCCACTAGGGGAACTGACTCATTCATAATTAATTCTTACTACAAATGAAACCAGAAGACATTAAAAAAAAAACTCTTGCTGAATGGGAGGATGGCTCACATTCCCCTTAAAGATTCTGTACATGAAGAGCCTAAAGCCTATACATAAAGGACTTATCAAAGGTCGGTTCATATATCACCCAAAGATAATAAGAAACATAATTTCACGGTCATTTCATTTTGTAATGCTCACATTGAGAGTAAACAACCATTGTAAAGAAAATGGTAACTTACATACCAACATCCATTGCAGATTATAAAGTAGAGAAATTCTTGTTACTTGACAAGAGCTTCAAAAGAGAGTCATGCTGTATCAAGATATTTAATTTCGATGTGAAAGTTAACACAGGAGGAAGAAGAACATGATGGAAAATATGGTTTGGAATCAAAGAATGAAAAAGGCTAAAGGTTTGTACACTGCTGAAATGATTCATGCTTGAACATCATGAAAACTTCAAGAAGACAGTGAGAAGGTGTTAGACCTTGTAAACACTGAAGGACTGCAGGAAAACATAAACTATTTCTTAACGGACACTAAACCACTGGTGGCAGACTTAGCAATTATTTTAGAATTGGCTGTCTGTGTGCAGTATGAAAATCAACTGGGAGAGCAAAGGTCAAAGTAAATATCAAATTAGAATAAAGAATGGAAAGATCCTTTCTACAGCCACCACAGTGACAATCTGACCTGGTTAAACAAGCCGTTGGATCCAACAAATGGGAAAGGGAAATGGACTATATTATTTCTAAGAGAAAATGAACCAATATAAAATAATTACCACAATGGGAAAGCTGTCAGAGTATAAAAACTGCTACATCCAGCAAACAGATTCTTTGCCAAATGGAATGATATGGCAGCCAAGAACAACACCAGTTTAGATGCTGGCCCATTTGTTGAACATTCCCAGGGAAGGGGAGTGATTACTATTAGCAGTGTCATCCTATGACAGTCAAAAGCAGTTGAGTAGAAAATGAGGCTATAGAGAACTTGGCATGAAAACTGATTACGCCAGATCATCCCAAGGGCATTTGTATGTGAATTCAGAAGGGTAACAAACAGATGTAAATGTAAGACAGTCCAAGTGCTTCCAAAGGATGATCTTCAGTACATGGAGTGGACTGCTAGTGGAAGATTTAATACAAGATGTGTATAATAATTGTAGAGGAAAAGGGCTCATTAGTTGATTTGGTGGAAGGAGGACCCACACTGATAAAACCACAGGTAACAGGTACTAGGTACTAGATACCAGAGTTCTAGTAAAAAAAAAATAAGTGAAATGGCTGATCACACTGTATTATTTGGACAGGGTGGCAAGCAAAGGAAGAATAGAACTGGTTGACTGAGATAGCAGGATAGAGTTGCAGTTGGAGATAATAATAAGGTTCTGCAGGAGTGAGGAAATGTGAGAAGGAAATTATAGAGTTGCAGATATTGAAATTGGAACAGTTCTAAGTGATTAGAAAATTTAAGTTGTGGTTATGCTGATGGGTCATCTCTACTGAAGAAAAGAAGAAAATCATTAAAGTTCAGAAGTTGAATAAACATGGGTTTAGGATGCTGGAAGAGTCATCAACATGGATATTGAAGTCGCTTAAGGACAGTTAGGGAGAATAGAGTGGAGAAAAAAACTATGAGCCTGGCACTGAAATCAACACACTGGATTTGCAGTCAGGGGCACAAAAAATATAAGATGCTCCCTGCCCTCAAGGAGCTTATAACCTAGTTCAAGAGACAAGATCCATCCACATTAGAAAACTAAGTAACAGTAGGGTTCCTGTCATGAAAGCGTTATATAGATCACAAAACACTATATACAAATGGATCTGAAATCACATTAACATTAATGGCACATATTGCAACACTTCCGTACCTGGGTATCCTATATCACTCATATTCATGTAGTCCCACAAATTTGCCACAAGGATTCCTTCTAATGTACTGAG
This sequence comes from Phascolarctos cinereus, assembly GCF_003287225.1. Classification (NCBI taxonomy): domain Eukaryota; kingdom Metazoa; phylum Chordata; class Mammalia; order Diprotodontia; family Phascolarctidae; genus Phascolarctos; species Phascolarctos cinereus. Next base: position 181,202,562 of record NW_027555736.1, read on the forward strand.
AGCCTCCCTCAACTTCTTTTGATATTAGGGATACTGGTAGAAACACAGAGTTCCAGATGTATTAGGTTAAAACACACTTCTTTCTATTAAGAAATGCATCAGAAAGCTACATGAGCTTAGAGTCGCAATCACTAAGTTCAATGGTCTTGTTTAACTTTTTTTTCCATTTTAAGGTAAATGGAGAGTGGTTTATTATGAAGTGATAGATGTGTCAGAATATATGTGACACTATTTTTAAAAAAAAAGTCACGCAACTCCCAATTAGCTCCAACGCAATGGATACTTTTCAACCTTAACTAATTCTTTAATGCTAACCAGCCATCATTGACTTTCCTTTTAGTGGCTGTGCTAATTTTTTGTACTCCCTTTTCAACTCTAGGCCAACTCACTCTACTTTCCTACTTTTATGAGATGACAAACATACTCAACTTCTTACCACCTCAAAGTTTTTCTTCATCTTTATCCATTCTCTCCTTATTTCTTCACTGGAGAGAAGAAAACATGACCCTGCTCCACTACAAATTTATCTTTTTGACTTATGGCTTTAAGCTTATCCCCTTCCAATAACTTCAGGACCTTACTCCACTAATGGTTCGTTCCTGAGCCATACTGATGATTAGTAGTAGATAGAAGACTGGTTCGATTCTAAGATTACTTTATGTCTGTTCAGTACCTAGCACAGTGCTCCACACACAGCAATTAATAAATATAAATTGAGTTCTATGATTTAGTTTGACAGATTTTATGATTTTAGTCATTTAGGATATTGAAATTACAATGAGGGAAAAATAAGATTTCACTTTAAAGCAGAATAGGAAGAGGAAAAATATGAATATTGATAGCAGTTGAAGATTAGTGGGAAAGACACTTATCTATGTATTATATTGCTTTAAATCTTGCTCTATCTGGTAATTTGTAAATATAGCAATAAATTACTATCCTACATTATTTTAATAAATAACTTCTACTATAGGAAAAATGTAATACAAATGGGATGGCACAGTGGTAAGAACTCTGGACCTGTAATTAGGTCTAGTTCTGGTGCTCCTATTAACTAACCATGTGACCTTTGACAAGTTGTAGAACCTCTTTGTGTCTCTTTGGGTCTTGTTTGATAGAGCAAGATCATGAAGGTGTTACTCTTTCCTCTAAGGGGCACAGGGTGAAAAGTAATGTTGCTTGGGGGTCTGAAAATTAGATTTGTTCTCCAGTTATGATCTGGCCATTAATTCCTATTTTTTCTTGGAAAATCTCCCAGTACCTTAGTACAATATATGCACAGTTTAGATAAAGATGACTTGACTTACACCTTTTCACAATAATACTGTTAATACTCTATAACCAAACATCAATATCAAGGGCTAACTCCATTGCAATAGGCAAGTGCCTCTAATTAAAAAAAAAACACCTATTAGATGCCAGGGCTATAAAGATGAGAACTAACAGAGTTCCTGTCATCAGGGAGTTTCCACTTTATTATCTGGGGAGAGGGGAGAGAATATGACATGTATACGACCAATGTAGAGTATGAAAGGACCAAAAGAGAAAGCCAGACAAAGTGAAAGTTTTCTAAGTACATTTGAGAAGAGAGAACAGTTTCAGCTATGGGAGGTCAAGGACAGCTTCATGGTGGAGGCTTGAAGGAAGATAAGGATTTCATGACTGAGAGAAAGGAAGAGTGAGTATATTCTAGGCAAGGGTAGGGAGTTAAAATATGACTGGCGAGATTAGGAGACTGAAATTAGTCTTCTTTTGCTGGAATATAAGCCACATGAAAGGAAGTATTGTGAAATAAGTACAGTGAGTATTCACTGACTTCACTCTGGAGGAGGAGGTATAAATTCATCTTGGAGGGAAGTCACCAGCAATAGAGATGACCTGGAGAAAAGGACTCCTGAAAAAGGGAGGATTTGAGTTGAATTTTGAAAGGAGCCAGGGAAGCCAACAGAGGGAAAGAGAGCATTCTAGGCACAGAGATAGCCAGTGAAACAGCATGGAGTTGGGAGATGGAGCAGGGGTGTGCTGAAGCCAGATGTATAGGTTCCAAAAAGCTGATTGTTAAATTTCCAGTGTGAGCATTTACACCTTGGAAATTGTCCAATGCTATGAATTAGGGCTTAATTTATTCTTTCAATGACTGTACAGACCTAAGAAAAGTATAGAAAAGGCACTACTAATGCAGATTAAAGTTATTAGTGGGTCATGGGTACACTTTTTTTCCCCCAGAGAGCCACTTGTTAAGCATTGATCAGCCCACTGTTGAGATGGAGTGTCATCTGTGAGAGTTAAGAAAAAGGCCAGTTTAGCTTCATTTAAAAACGCATCAAGGGGAATCAAGTCTAAGAAGACAAGTCTGAAAGAAGTATGATCAGCATTGTTACAGTAGTTCAGGGGAGAGGTGATAAAAATGTGAACTAGAGTAGTGGCTACTGGAATGGAGAAAACGAGATGGATAAGAAAGATGTATAGATATGATTTATATGACTTGGCAAGTATTGCACCATAATATTTTTCCACTGCTAGCTTATTATAACATGTTTAGCATTGTTTCTACGACTCTAAGTACTCCCTGTAATGTTATTTTATCTAAAAAATGTTTTCTCAATTTTCTTTTTTGAAATAATTTTGACTTTTGCAAACATCAACAAACATGAACATTTTTTATATATGAATGAGAACAGAGCACTAACACTAGATGGGAATCTGTTGATCTCTGTTGACTTGGATTTCTGAAAAGCTTATCTTAAACCTGACATGGAAGTATCAGAACTGCCTTGCTTACCTCTACCTCCATCTCCTTTTGGACTTCCTCCTGGTCATTTCTATATACTTTCAAATGTTCTGTTGATGCTATGTTCTTTTTTTCTTTAAAAATTTTTTTTTTAATTTTTAGGCATTGGGGTTAAGTGACTTGCCCAGGGTCACACAGCTAGTAAGTGTCAAGTTTTTTCTCTGAGGCAGATTTGAACTCAGGTCCTCCTGACTTCAGGACTGGTGCTTTATACACTGTGCAACCTAGCTATCCCCCTGATACTCTTTTCTATCTTTCTTTCTTTTTGCATTTCCATTACTCCCTCATCCATAACTCTCCACCACCTTCCAAATAGAAACCCCTCCTTAATATTACATTTTTGCAGCACTAAGTGATGTTAGATGGAGTCTGCCAGTACATCAATTGGGAACTAATAATAATTCCCAACTTTGCCTTGTGGTAATGCTCTAAAATTTGATGTCTGACTAACACATCAAGCTCTTTGTAAAGAAGGTCCTACAAATAGGTAATGCCAGACATAGTTTTGTGTGTCTCTCTATGCTTTCCCCAAAAAAAGAATATTAATTTTCTCCCTTCAGCATTATAAACTAAATTTTCAAAAATATCATGTGATGAAGTTGCTATTATTATGAAGATGCTTTCAGATGACATGTAATTACTGGGCAGGGTAATTCATTTCACTAGCTAGAATAGCTTGGGTTAATTGCATTTATTTATGTTTTATACTTGTACCATTCCAGCCAACAGTTGATGATATATACACATAATGTATATTTTGTTTCCTAGGAAGTTTTTCTGGGTTTTCATCTCAATTTGGGTGATGCTATTTTGCTATAATGGGAACTGTCCTTCTCGCTTACACCTCCATGGTGAAAGAATGCTTTGATCTCTTCCAGAAGTTTAATTGCATTTCATGGAATGGTTCCTCTTCGCAATTAGGTCTAAGGTTTGGATGCCACTGAGTTTTGCCTTTCATGTTCCCTCATTCATCTTGGTGGTGAATTTTCTGTTTCCACTATGTAGGCTTTTATCCTAGCCTCTGGTAACAATAACCTTTGAGTAGCCACACTCTTTTATCTGATTAAACAAGGTTGCTAATCACCCTTGAAGTGTTTTGGCAAGTTCGCCTTTGATTATTTTAATTGTTCCTTCCCTTTTGGTGACCATTAATGGATGGATTTGAACTAAGATGCTGTCATATCTTTTGTTGGGCACAGTCAGCTAGGAAATCCATCACTGCTGATAGTGTAAATACAGTCAAGAGTCCCAGTTAGTTAAGCCAGGAGTGTGATATTCAAGCTTCAGTGGAATTCTTTAGGTCCATCCTGTTGAATGGTGGAAATAAATATTTTATCACCATAAGTAGCAGTTATCATTTCAAAGGAAGGAAAGAATAAACCTTTCCAAATGGCAACCTGCCCCTGGTTTAAACTTCAATCTTTCATGCTGCAGCACCCCAAGGACTCAGTTAACATTAGCATCCCGGCTTGGTGAGACTCTGTACATGGAAGGAGGTGCCTTGAGAATAAGAATGCTGCCAAAGAAATAGAGCTTGTGTGCAGCATTTAGCTCTCTCCACAAATGTGAATCAATTCTATTAAGGAAGTATAGTCTAATGGTTGGAGGTGAGCCAAGAGTTTCATTAGTAATTCCAAATACAGATTCAATTCTAAATTGAGATTCAATAGTCTTAAATAGAGATTCCCAGTCAAGGACTGATGAGCTGAGTAACATTGGGCATGAAGATTTTCTTTGCTTTAGTTTCTCTATCTCAGAACTGGCCAAATCTGGTGATAACCTTCCCTCCAATTTAATGTTACAGATATATAATTTGGCTTAAGGAGTCTAGTAGCTTAATGGATTAAATGCTGGATGTGGAGTCAGGGACACCTGGTCTCCAATCCTTCCTCCCTCTTATATTTAACTTACATGTAAAGTGACCACGGGTTCACTCTAGTGAACTGAACCTTTCCAACCCCCAAACTCCCACTAAGGGGTCCCACTGCCCTGATTGGTAGCGGCTTCAGTCAACCAATTACATCTACTTTAAAATCTAGCCATACTTCACTTTTACTTCCCAGCCATCTTCTCACCAACCAAGCAATGCATAAGTATTTATTAAGTGTACACTAGTCACTATGCTTAGTGTTAGGAAAAGCAATGAAAATTGGAAAATGCAAAAAAAAAAATCATCTCTTTTGAGAGACCCAGGCTTCCCCTTATTGTCCCAGGCATTTTAGCACAGCATAAGGAATAATGGACATGGAGTCAGAGGACCTGTGTTCAAGTCCTAGCTTAGCTGCTCATTTTCTATATGACCTTGGGCAAGTCATTTGATATCTTTAGGTCTCAGTTTCCTCCTCTGGAAAATGATGGGGGTTGCACTGTGTGATTCTGGAGATCTCTTTCACTTCTAAATCTATGATCTTAAGCACAGGTTTCTTTAGTTCCCCAACCCACCCTCAAAAAATTGAGAAGGTACTTAGACGTCCAAAGCATCCTCATGCAAGGCCTCCCCTAAGCTGCTCCCCGCATTTACCGTACCTAGTGGTGAGGAGGTTCTGATCCCTAGAAGCACCATGATGCCTGCAGGTATGGATATGTTGGTAAATGTTTGACAACCAGTTCATATATAGATGGCTAGAGATAGAGATAGGTCTCAATGTACAGATAGATATAAATAGATATCGATAGACATGTATGTATATGTATCATCTATGTGTATGTTTAATGTTAAAAATATTATCAACACAAATTGCCTCATTTGAGTCTCACAGGAGACTTCATGAGGCCAAGAACTAGAGGCAAGGAGGTGATGCAGTGGTTAGAGCCCTGGACTTGGAGTCAGGAAAATCTGAGTTCAAATATTTTCAGCCTCAGACACTATCTATATGCTCTTGGGTAAGTCACTTAACAGTAATACTTTGGAAACCTTAAAGCACTATACATATACTGGTTATTATTATTACTCCACAAACATATCTAAATCTTTATCTATGGATCTGTATCCATAGATATTTGGTGTTTCTCAGTCATTTTGGTCATATTCAACTCTTTGTGACCTCATCTGGGGTTTTCTTGGCAAAGATACGTTAAGTGGTTTGCCACTTCCTTCACCAGCTCATTTTATAGATGAGGAAGTAGAGGCAGACAGAATTAAGTAATTTGCCCAGGGTCACACAGCTAGTAAGTATCCGTGGCAGGATTTGAACCCAGGTCTTCTTAAGTCCAACCACAGTGCTCTATCTACTGCACCACCTACCTGCCCTATGTACATAAAAACATATATATGTATATACACACATGTGTGTATGTACACACACGTGTATATATGCACATTTGTATATGTGTGTCTTAGCACATTTTAAAGTTTAATCTGCATTAACATTTTCTCCATCAAATTTTTGGGCCTAGACCACTAACAAAACAATTAAGCTCTGATCTGTAGCATTTGCTTACTTCTAAGGCACAAATGCTCACACTGGCCTCTCTGGAGGCCACGCAGCTGGCTCTAGCACAACACTGCTTACAGGTTCCCTCCAAGTACTTCCCCTCCCTTTTCCAGTTCTAGCGCCATAATGATACCAACTTTGTTGCCACTCTCCCAATCTACTCTCCTATGGTTCCACTCACCTCCCCAAATAAAATAAACCAAAATACTCCTCCTTGGCCCCCATTCCCTTATGTGTTGTCACCCCTACTCTGCCCCCTTTTAGAATTTTTATGTCTTCATCTCTAGCCTTTGAAAAGTTCTTGGCAATGGTGGAGACTTACAAATGCTTCTTCATTCATTCTGAGCCTTGATTTGCTCATCAATAAATTGGGAGTAATAATAATGATATTTATATATCACTTATGTAGTATCTAGCTGTCTCTAGTTCTTAGCCTCACAGAGTTGCATGTGAGACTCAAATGAGACAATTTGTAATGTAAACTTTAAATTAATACATAAATGTAATTTATTATCAGTGCTGTTATTCATGAGGACTTTGAGCATCAGATCTTAACTATGTAGATATATAAAGGGGGGGGAATGTGTGAAATTTGATAAATAAAGTATTGAAACTAAATCAATACACAATAAAGAGACCTACAAATAGCCTCCCCGTGCACTAAAGGAAGAAGCCATCTCCTTCCTCCACTTCAGAAGCTCAAAAACCCCTGACTCACTCTGTCAGAGTAAGACAAGTGCAATGGCTGAGGCCTCCTTTCCTGCTCATGGCGAGTTTGAAGATCCCTGATTTACATGAATTAGCACCAGTCCCTGGCTCCAAGCTCCTCACTCACCTATTCCTCTAGACCCAGATAAGAATGCTAGAAAAATCCACCAGACTTTACTGATAGGGAAGAGGGTCCCCTATTCCTTTCAGTACCTAAGCAGGGTGTCCAATTCCACTCAGGGCCAAGCACACCTGACCTGTTTCATCTCTAACTTCTCTTTCACTTTATATCTCCTGCTTTGCTATCTTCTTGGGATCTCTGTGTTTCCTTGTATTGGGCTTTTGATAATATGGACCTTCCTAAGTCTGTATTAAGACAAACTTGTATTCAATTCCCCCAGAGCTGAGGAGGATAGGTAGAATTACTACATTCTGGAAGAAGCCGCAAAAAATTGAAAGTCATATTTCTATTCACTAATGTCTCTGAAATAAAGGTACGGCTCCATCAGGTCTCTTCATTTAAAAAAATAGTGATTTTTATAAGTACCTTGTACATTAGAAACAATGAAGAAACAGCCTATAATGATTGAGACCTTTCATGAGCGTTATGACACTATTTTCACTCCCAATTTTTAAGGAAGTTTTCCAGGTATTCCAGTCAGATCAAGAAAACCAAATATAGATTCATGGCCTATGTATAACACTGGCAGATTTATTAACGTGGGTGAAGCATTCCCATTTTATCAGTTCCATTTTGGACCCACCAAAACAAGGTGGAGTCCTGATTGAAGATGAGTTTGTTATAACTCCAAGGTTATGGACCCTCAACAAAAATCAACTTAAATAGGATTCAACAGCCATGACAGGCCCCCAAGGTTGTATATTTTTCATACTTTGGTCCATGTTATTGTTCCACCAAGGAATGAAGATGTCCTTGACCCAGTTTATCATTGACAAAATAGATCTCTGTATGCATGTGTATCTTATCAAAAGAAAAATAAGTTTGACAAGGACAAAGAGCTAATAACTAGCACAGTCAATCTCTCAGAAAATGGCAAGTTTTTTTTTTAAAGAAAAAGGGAATGAACATTCCCTTTTGAGAATGAACAACCTTACCTCTGATATTAAATACCCAATGCAATTACTGCCTGCCATTACAGTCTGCCCTATTAACCTAGACTATAGAACTATACTAGGAAAAGTTCAGAGTCTAAAAGCTAATCAGGAAAAATATCACTAAGCGCCAGGGTCAGTTAATTAACAGTAAAGTCATCTATTCCACAGATTAAGTCAGATTCTTCCTTTTGACCTCACTTAATTGTTGCTTTTAAAGACCACTGTCATAGCAGTGGGTCTTGCATGAAAGTGCATGGACATCAGCCTTTCCGATCAAGTAAAATCACATCTTAACAGCTTTTCATCATGGTTCAGCTAGATCACCAGTTTTTTTGTTGGTCAGTTCAAATACTACCTTCTTTAGATTTCAGGAACATTGTAGGGAATGAGCCTGGTTATCATTTCAGGTGTTTGATGAAACCTGGGACTCCCTTCAATTCTTGTGTTGGACTTGGGACCAGCTTTGATTCTGGAAATGCAATGTTGATTCTGAGCAGACTTTTCCATCAGCAGGCTGCTCATGGCTGGGTCTGGCCCTTACTTATTAGGCTCATTCAGATGACCAACTGAATAGATATTAGGAAGAGTTCCCAGTTTCTCTAAATAACAGCCAATGGAAGGCTTTCTCTTGGCACTCTCTGAGTTTGTCATCTCTTACCAGTATGCCTTCTTTACTACTAAATTGGATATCATTCACATCAAACACAGGTCATAATAATCTCTGTTTTGTATATGTGAATAATTTCAAATACAAATGTAAGTAATGTTTCATTTTTTCTCCTTCATCTTTATGAGATCTATAAATAAGATAATCTTCTTAAATTCTGAAAGAATGGAACAATTCTCTCTTCAGTGCTAATATTCAATCACCATGATTCTTACATGAACTATAAAACCCAGGCCATAATTTCTCACATAAAGACAATGATTAAAGGGATAATACACTTTAAATTTTAAAACAAACAGAGGCACAGTCAAATTCAGCAGTACTGCTCTGATACACACTCAGGCCTTCAATGTTCACAAGTTATTCATGCTGATTAGGATGGGTGCTTTGCAAACCATGAAACATTATATCTCCTGTCATCATCATCATCATCAATGCTGTCACAGTACAGTGAAAGACATGCTAGATTTAGTCAGGCGAGATCTTCTTTCCAATTTTCCTTCACATGCTAATTAGATAAAGTATATATGTTTTAGTTATTTTTAGCTAGTAACTCTAATCCTAACCAATCCAAAAGGTATTTATTAAGTGCCTATTACTTACAAATCACTGTGCTAGGTGCTGTGGAAAACAAAGATACACATACAAAGATGAAAAATAGTCCCTGTTCTCAACTAGAGAATATTCTACTTCATTTAAGAGACTGGCTTTCATTTTAGGGCAAATGAAGTGGCATTTTTTGTTCTGAATAACAAAAGACATGATCACTCTTTTCATTAATGATGTAATTACTGGAAAATATCACATTGAGGTCATACTCTCTGAATAGATGTTATATAAGAAGATAAGACTCATATTTACCTTAATTATTTTCACCACTACTACTAAAATGTTATACCATACATGTTTTATGGGTTGCAACCAAAGAGTTTTCATATAAACTACTTCCATTATTCTTTCTGAAATGCAAGCTATTTATTAATCCCAAAAACATTGAATGCCTGGGTTCCTGGAACAGAACACAGTGTACTAAAACATAAAAAAGTAATAATTAATCAGCTATATCCATCAAGGGTAGGATTATTCAGTGACCTAAGGACTAGCACTTATTAACTCACTTGACCTTCAGCTAATCAACACTTCTGATCTACCTGGATGATATCATACTATCAATCTAAACAGGCATTTCTCATTGATATTAATGGATGATGTAAACCCAGGTAGGGGGAACAATGTATCTAGGACCACTAAAAGGTTGATTGGACCAAAGGATGTTTCTGGGGGAAGGGGCAAATTGGGTAATATTTTTGTACTATATTCTTGCACAAGGTAACATACCATATTTCTCCTTAATCTCTCTATTTGCCCTTTGTTTTATTTAATCAAGCTTCTCACTTTCACCCTTAGGTGAAGAAAGGGAAGGCAGAGAAATGGTGGAGGAAACTCAAGGAAGAAGGGATGGTAGAAAGGGAACAAGGCAATTATCAATAAGGCCATACTTAGGAGCTTGAGATCATGACTCCACCTGGAGCTGTCTTTGCCCCAACTAGAAATTCTTCTTTCTGTATTGCTTACAAGTTGGCAGGAGAGATTCTAAGGAGTAGTCTGAAGACTTGTTTGTTGCTCTGACATTTCTGGAGTAGCATAAAGATTTCCCATCCTTATGCTTCTGCTACTTATGAATTTCTTCTTCTTACCCTGAATCAACAAAAAGAAGAGGAAGGACAAAAGCATAATGGCTCTCCAGCATGTCTTTGCCCGTGAGCTAGGAGTCAACATCAGGACAATCCACATACATACAACAACCAATTAAAACCATCACTGGAATAGCCTGATTCTGAATGACAGCTCAGGCAGCCAATGGCATTGGTCTTGAAGGCTTGAATGACTTGCAGGCATTTGGTAAGGAAAGAGATACAATGGTTTCCTTTTCCCTGTTGTCTCTATTACACTTCCCCCTCCCCTCAGGGGCACCATCAGTAAGGTATTCCTTCATCATTGAGCCCTGGGTTTGAGTGTGATTTTATCACCTTTCAGCCATACTTCATCTGTGACAGCTTCTTTAGTTGGGAGTCATATGCTAATATAGTAGTCTCCAAATTTTTTGGATCACTCATCCCTATCACTCTTTTTACACATTCACCTCAGTCTGTGTGTATTTATAATCTATAAATTATATACATGTACTATTATGATAACTATTATGGAATTTTTAAAAAAGATTGATACAAAGATGAACATAATATTTAATCATAGTGCTAATAAGGAATCACTGGAGTTTATTTAATAGAAAATTGATATATGCATTATAGGAATATTACCTTGGCACATGTATGGAGGATGGATTTGAATGGAAAGAGGCTTGAGACAGGAAGACCTAAAAGGAGGCTATTGTAATAATCTATGTAAGAGTGGATGACCTAGGTTGGCGACTGTGTTGGGTGGAGAAAGGGGATAAATCCAAGAGATGTATCATAGGCAGGAATGACAATACATGGCAGCTTACTGGACAGATATATGAGGTGAAAGTGGGGGGTGAAGAATTAATTCCAGAGTGAGAACTTAGATGTCAAAAAGGGCTTTGGTATGTTCAACAGATATAGGGAAGTGGGAAAGAGGACTAGGTCTGGGCATCGAATGATAATGAATTCTATATTGGGCATTTACAGTTTGGGATACATACCTGTCCATAGGAAAGGGCCAGTGCAAAAGTGCAGGACTGAGAGATGGAATATAGTGTGTGAGGAACACAGAGAGGACCAGTTTGTTCAAAAGTGCAGAAGAATTAATATTTAATGATTCTGGAACAGATTAGGGACTTGTTATACAGGCTTTTAAAAGCTAAGCAGAGAAGCTTGTAGAGGAGCAGAGAAGAGTCTCAGAGAAGCTTGTACAGGCACAGAGGTGGGGAACCTGCAGCCTCAAGGCCACATGTGGCCCTCTAAGTCCTCAAGCACAGAACTTTGACTGAATTCAAACTTTACAGAACAAATCCTCTTAATAAAAGGATTTGTTCTGTAAAATTTGGACTCAGTCAAGAGGCTGCACCCAAAGACCTTGAAGGTCATAGGTGGCCTCAAGGGCACGGCTTCCCCACCCCTGTATAGGAAGCCACTGAAATTGGTTGGGTAGAAAAAAGAAAGAAGGAAGGAAGGAAAAGAAAAACAAGGGGAAGAAGGGAGGGAGAAAGAAGAAAAGAAAATGAAAGAGGAAGGAAGAGAAGGAGGGAGGGAGGGAGGGAAGAAGGAAGAAAGAAAGGGAGAAAGGGAAGGAGGGAGGAAAAGAGAAAGAAAGAAAGAAAGAAAGAGAAAGAAAGAAAGAAAGAAAGAAAGAAAGAAAGAAAGAAAGAAAGAAAGAAAGAAAGAAAGAAAGAAAGAAAGAAAGAAAGAAAGAAAGAAAGAAAGAAAAAAAGGCTTTTGTAGAGTTGAGGGTTTAGGGGGGTATAGGGAAGACAGGTAGAAGAATTTTGTCATTGGTATTTCAGTAAAAACCTGTTTACCATTGTGTGTTTGCATCTATGCAGTTTATTTTTATTCCAACACTCCAAGATGGGAGATACAAATTCTTATTGGTATAGCATTCAGCATCCCACAACATGTAGGCAGGCATTTAATAAATATGCTTCAGACAAGTGATTACAATAAAGAGCATCTCTTTGCTATAATTTAGCATTTTCTTCTCCTACAAAATAGCTTCTTTCCTATAGGAACTTGGTTAACAGCACATCTGTACATTCATCAAGTACATAATTGATTCCTTCTCCCACTCCACCCTTCCATTTTCCTTTGGAAAACTGCAGATCCGGCTACTCTGGTCCCCATATCTCCATGCAAGCATTATTTATTTCTTGATTGAAAACACAAAGTCATTTCTATTTATGAACATTTTCTTGTAATAAAACCTGGCATTTCTCATCACAACCATTTGCAGTCTACTCTTATAAAACTTAATGGATGTCAAAAATGTGCACAGTCTGAAAAATAAAGAGACAAAGAAGAAACCCTTTGTATGTCAATAAATGTCACCAAAAGGTCTTATCAAGCCAAGAATTCTCTTGGCCTAGACTAGGAGGTGTGCCATTGGGACAGCCTATAACAAGCAGAGACTTGGGCATTCTTGCGAATTTTCATGGATTCCCAACTAGTGGATGTCCTTTGTTAGAAACCTTTATGTCTATTGGTTTTAGGTAGATTAACCAGCCTAATTGGATCTAAGCTGCTAAAAAAAAAAAATCTGAGGGAAGGGAGGGCAAGAGAAATGAGGAAGCACACAAGCTTTCCATGTCTTGAAGTCACATACTCCTGGTTGACTGGTCTGCTTAGCCAAGCTGAAATGGTCCTATTGTCACATTGGGCACATTAATTGGAGCACAGACCAATTTACAAGAATGCTTTAGTGCCCTTTAAAAGGTGATTTAAAATTCAAAGTGATGGAAATGGTATAAAAGCATGCTGATCTGATCACACATGCACCGCCCACCCCCCCACCCCAGCATCTCTTTTGGTATTCCTTCCATTTATCTCTTTTCATTGTACAGACTTTAAGAGTATAGCAAATAGCTTAAGTGATTTCCAAGCAATACATACTCTACCAGTGCAAAAAAAGTGCCTTCTTTTAAAGCTGGGGAGTTTAGGGGGTACAGTTCCCAGAGTGAGGTATATGGAGATTATAAAAAGCACATGTTTATGGATTTTAATAAGGGTGTATAAACATCATGTTTAAAGCTTCCTTCTGGAAATAAACCATGGTAAGGAGGTGAAGGTCAGGAAGTGAAGGACACATTATCAGAGCAAAGCCCAAATCTGGGACTTTTAGGAAATCAGAGAATAGGCTGATAAAAAAAAAGCAATAAAATAAGTCTCTTGTCCAAAAGCCTTGGACATGGGAGAGTTAGTGAACTCAATTAGTGTGATCTTGATTTGAATATTTACAGAACATTTGCGTCATGATTTTCTGTCACGGAATTCAAGCATTTACTTTGAATTACAGAATGGAAAACACAACTTTCATATTTGTTGATTCCATATAGATTTTCCCTCCACTTTCTTCCATGGTCCACTGTACACTGAGCCGGCCTAGCTCTTTAGTTCTGGCTTTCATTTGTCCAAGGACTTCGACCCAAACCCATAGTGTGACTAGAACATCACTAACCTGAGGCAGAGCAAGGTAGTCAGTAGATAGAGCACTGGGCCTGGAGTTAGGAAGGCATGAGTTCCAAGGCGGCCTCACACGTTTACTAGCGGTTTGACAGTGGGCACATCACTTAACCTCTTTGCCTCACTTTGATCAACTGGAAAATGGGGATAACAATAACATCCACCTTTCAGGGTTGTTGTGAGTTTCAAATGAAATCTTTGCAAAATAAAAAATGCTTAGTACAAGGCCTGGCACATAGTAGGTGCTAAATAAATGCTTATTTCCTTCCCCCTTCCATGCCTCCTAATCAGCAAGAAACTGATGAGAAATTCTCATATGTGTGAGAAATATATGCAAAAATATATTCCATATATGTGAAAACAGCTCCTGGGATACTGGATCAGCCTGATGGACAGTCAGTATTTGGGTCTGAATAAAGAAATATAGGAACTGACATGAGACATTTTACATTACAATAGCTAGGTGGCACAGTAGACAGAGCACTTTACTTGGAGGCCAAAGATCCAAGTCCAAATCTCATCTTAGATACTTACTAACTGTATGAACCTGGGTAAGTCACTGACCCTCTGTCTGCTTCAATTTTTTTATCTGTTGAATGAGAATTATAATAGCACCTACATCCCAGAGTTGTTGCAAAGATTCAATGAGATAGCATTTGTTAATTACTTTGCAAAACTGAAAGCATTATATAAATACTAGTTAGTATTATTGTGGATACTAGTTATTATTGGGATAGTTAGGTCACACAGTGGATAGAGTGTTGGACCTGGAGTCACAAATACTCATCTTTGTGAGTTCAAATCTGGCTTCAGACACTGACTAGTTATGTGATTCTGGGCAAGACACTTAACCTTGTTTGCCTCAGTTTCTTCATCTGTAAAATAGGCTGAAGAAGGAAATGGCACACCAATATATTTGCCAAGAAAACCCCAAATGGGAATCACAAAGAGCTGTACACAACTGAAAAATAACTGAACAACAACAAGAAATTATGGTAGAGTGAAGCAAGGGTTTTTGGAAGGATACCCGGGAGCAGGTGACATTTGGCAGCCTTGGGTACATGGTGGATGCCATCGCAGTAGGCCCTGAATTGGCAGCCCAATCACCCATGTGTCACCCAAGACCCCAGATTCTCAAATACTAGAGTCATGGTGGGTGTCATAGATAAACACCTGTGAAACCGCAACAGGCCAATTTAGGGTTTTCTCAGAAAAGGCACTGGAGTGGTTTGCCATTTCCTTCTCCAGCTCACTTTACAGATGAGGAAACTGAGGCAAGCAGGGTCAAGTGACTTGCCCAGGGTTAAACCGCTAATAAGTGTCTGAGGCCTACTGGCTAACTATTAAAAGCAAGTACGCTGTCGGGAACTCAGGAGCTATAGCATTAGAAATGCAGACCCTGCGGTAATATTTATTCCTTAGGGCTCCCTACCACTTGAATTAGTCCAGTAGAAGGGTACCTCAGAGGACAGATGGGGCTACAATAAATTTACCTTCAAAAAGGAACCAGAAAAAAAGAAGAAAGAACAATTGATTACCTCTGTTTTGCTAAAAGAAGAAAAATAAATTAAAAATACACGAAAGATTGCGATTTTATCAGCTTTGAGAAGTCCTTCCATCAACACCTATCACAACATGTCTATAACTTAGTAGAAAAATCTTACAGGGCATTTTTTTGAACAAGGCCAATGTGGACATTTTGATTGACCACATGTTTGTAACAGGTTTTGTTTTTCTTTAGGTCTCTGTTGTGGGGGAGGAATTGGAGTGGGAAGGTGAGAATGTGGATTTTTGTTGAATGGAAAATAACAATTAAAAAAATATATAGGGGGATGGAATTTTGAAATATATAGAGTTAAATTGACTTGTCCAGGTTCACACTTTTAAATATTTTATTCATATGTTTTGTTTTTATATCATCTTCATCTCCCAACCAGAGAGGCATCCCTTAAAAAAAAAAAAAAAGGACTAGGGCAGTGAGGTGGCGCAGTGGATAGAGCACCGGCCCTGAAGTCAGGAGGACCTGAGTTCAAATCCGGCCTCAGACCAAACACTTGACACACTTACTAGCTGTGTGACCCTAGGCAAGTCACTTAACCCCAATTGCCTAAAAAAAAAAAAACTAAAACCAGAAAAGGTAGTTCAACAAAACTAACCATTACATCAACCAAGTCCAACAACATATGTAGTGTTCCTCATCCACAGACCACCATCTCTTCAAAGGAAAGAGGGGGGCTAATTTTCCTATCTTTTCTTTCAGCCCAAGCTTGGCAATTATAATTACCCAAAGCTTAATTTTTATTTTGTTGGTGTTCTTTCCGTTTATGTCATTACAGTTATTGTGTTATTGTTTTCCTGGTTCTGCTTTTTTCACATGGCATGAAGTCATTTAATCTTCAAGATCACCCCTCTAACAGGTGTTAGAGATGAAAAGTGAACCCAGGTCTTACTTGCTCCAAACATGTCACCATTTTCACTTGGTTGTTCTGTTTCTGTTATGACCAAAGTAAGGATAAAGAAAGCTAAAAATGTCAGTGATTACTAAATCAAACCCTTCCTCTGTCAGGAGGATGCTACTGACCTGCTCTTTGTTGGATACACATCTACTTTGAGTTGTCACTCTTGTAGTGCGTGTGGGTCACTTCTACCCACACACCTTCACATAGCATCTTTTGTCACCAACTAGATGGACAAATGAAATTGTACAGTCTATGACCAAGCGAAAGAGCTCTGCAAAAGGTCATTTTGCAAATGAATGAATCACTCGAGAACTGTAAACACCATTTTGGCCTCATTGGGACCATGCTGTAACAGTTAGAGGGGTCAGAAAACTAAGGGCCAAAGCCAGTGGACAGTCGGTTTTTGTATAGCTGGGCAGGGAGATAAGAAGGGTTTTTTTTATACTTTGTTAATAGTTTATTGTACTTGAAAATGTAAAAATCTTAGCTTGAGGACCATATGAAAAGAGGTGGCAGACCATTGTTTATACAACCCCTGTATTCAACTAAAAAAGTTTGTCACCTACAAAAAAAGAAAACTTGTCACTGATAAGAACTCAATTCCAAATAATTTATAGAAATAACAATGGTGGTATTTTGGAACCTTTGTTCAGCTAGTAATTCTTATATTTGGCAGAATATAGTAATGTAATGTCCCTGAACTGTCCCCTTATAATGACCTAGGAATGTAGCCCAGAGTTTGGGGAAGGCAATTGTTTGATGCTACTGCTTATAATCCCACACTTACACTTGCTAGAGAAAAAGGACAAGCCACAGGATTTTTTTTCCCCTCCCTTTGATTTCTAGTCATGAAATAGCAGGAATTTAACACTCAATCCATCAGTCAACTAGCCAGCATTTATTAAGCACCAAGGATGTGCCAGGCACTGTCCGAATCAAAACATTTAGAATCACAATGAAAGATTGAAATTTCTACTAATCGTACTTGACCAATATGTAAGAAAATGTTTCTTTCATCACCCTAACACTCTACTTAGAAATAAGTAAAAAGTACTATTTCTCATGAGAACAGAAAGTAGACATTAATCTCTCTGGTTTAATAGGATTATTGAATCATAGATTTAGAGCTAGAAGCGGCCTTAGAGATCATGCAGTCCCACCTCATCACTAATTCCCTTTTACCTTTCCCTTTCCCCCACAATAGAGTTTGCAGAAGAGATATAGAGAAGTTAAATGATATTGCCTGTTGTTCCTCCTAAAATCACACTGAGTCAAGATTTGAACCCAGGGCCTTTTGATCCCAAATCCATTGCCCAATTCACTCTAGCATGTGATATCTCTTGTGAATTGTATGGTACCTACAGATGAAGCATGAATGCCATCATTATGAGTCAATATGGTGTAGTGAACAGAGTGATGGACGTGGAATCAGGAATACCTAGATTCAAAGCCCACCTCTGTGTGACCTTTGGAAAATCCCTAACCTCTCTGGTCCTCAGTTTCTTCATCTGTAAAATGAAGATGTTGGATCCAGTGACTGCTAAGTTTCTTTCCAATATCAAAATTGTGATCTTATGATCTTTGTCTCATTTTAATAACTGGCCACATTTTTAGCAGTCTCTGGAATGGATCTGTGCTTTCTTTTACAGATGAAAGAACCACTTAGTGTGACAGTAGTCATGATCTGGGGAGGTATATGTTCAAATGATTTTTTGAGAACTTCCTCCTGCATAAAAGAGGAAAAACAAGGACATGAATAAGCATCTGGTGGGAGGAGAAGAAGGATGATGGTCAGAGCACAGGCAGCATTGTGGGGATGGACAGAAAGTGACATAGAGACTTGGTTTTAGGAGGTTTTAAAGTTCTTTACATCCTGATCCCATCCTATCTTTTCAGCCTCATTATTATATACTACCTCTCTTCCCATACCCTCTAGTCTGGTCATATCAGTCTTCTTGCTCTTCCTCACACATGACACTCAATCTATCATCTCTGTGCATTTGCACTGACTGTCTCCCATGTCTGGAAGACATTCTCTTCCCACCTTTGCCTCCTGGCATTTTTGGTTTCCTTCAAGACTCTAGTCCAAGTTTCAACTTCAGAATGAGACATTTCCTGGTTTCTCCAGCTTCTGTGCCTACCCCTCTTCCCAGGGTGCCTTATATTCATTTTTATACATTTTATATAGATATGTGTTGTTTCCTCCATTAGAATGTAAGCTCCTCAAGGACAGGAACTGTTTGGCTTTTGTGTTTAAATCCTGAATGACTATCATAGTGACTGAACAATAGTATAGAAACATCAGGTTGTTGATGGAAAGAGAGAACTCACATAGATGAGATTATATGTCAGATATTGTATCAAAATGTAATCAAGGTATTCTGCTGGGCCCTGGAGATGCAAAGATTGAAAATCAACAACATAGTGCCTGTCCTTAAGGAGCTTACAATCTGTGATCTGATTCAGAATTAAATGAGAAGAACAAGAACAGTTTTACTGTAATATCAATATTTTAAAACTAGCAGTGTTGAAGACTTTTATGAACAGATGAAGAATGAAATGAGAAAAACTAGGAGAACAATATGCAGAATGACAATGGCATTCTAAAGACAAACAACTTTATAAGAACTATGATCAATGAAAAGGCCATCCATTATTCCAGGGGACCAGTAATGAAGGCTGCGGCCCATTTCCTGATAGAGAGGTGATTGCTTTGGGGTGTAGAATGAGCCATGGCCAATGGGGGAATTTGTTTTGCTTGACTGTGCATATTTGTTGGAAAGCATTTGTTTTCTTTGTTTTCTTTTTATTCTAATGGTATGGAGGTGGGATAGAGATCAATTGATTGCTATTTTTTTTTTAAATTTAACAACAAAAATAACCCAATATGAGGAATAAGACATATATACAAATCTTTATTGTACAATGTAGTATTTGAAAAGGACAAAAGAGGGGGTCTAGATAAGTGCTCTAAAGGGAACTCATTACCTCCAGAAGCAGCTCAGTATATTTTTAGATAGTTCTGGTCTGAAGCCTTTCAAGCAGAAGATGGATGAATATTTATTAGAAATGGTGCTCAGAGGGGAGAAAAATTCTAAAAGAAGAAAGAGAACAAACTTTTAAAAAATACCTACTATGTGACAAGCACTGTGCTAAGTGCTTTACAAAATTATCTCATTTGATCTTCACAGCAATGATATGAGGTAGATACAGTCAAAGAAATAGGTAAATAGAAGTTAACTCCAGAGTCATACAGCTAGTAAGTGCATAAAGTCACATTTGAATTCAGGTCTTCCTGACCATAGGCTCAGCACTCTATCCACTGTACCAACCAGCTGCTAAATAATTCCCAGAAGAGGAGGAGAAGGAAGAAGCCTATATTTCTAGCTTATATGAATTTGACACTAATAGAATATATTTCAATTCAATTCAACAAATATTTATTAAGCTCCCACTATGGGCAAGCAAGGACTAGGTGTTTAAGAGGGCCATTCCCTCCCTCTTATTCAATCTGCCTTTTATTTTTTCTGCGAGCAAGGTCATTGAAATATCAGGGATACTAGGCTGAAACCATTAAATAAATCATTTGTCTATAGCTTGTCCAAGAATTCCCTCCCCACTTTTATTTTCTTCTTTCTATATCTTTTACTCCTCACTGTTACCTAAAGAAAATTAATCATTCTCAAGCATTGTGGCTTTGTTCCTTTATTTGTCATATTTATTGGATACACCCATTGCTTACTAGCCTCTGGGCACATTAACAAGTATCCTAAAAAAAGACAGTCTCTGCCATTATAGTTTACACTTTGTTAGACAACATAAAAACACAGCACATACATGTACCACATTACAGTCACCACATTTACAGGAACATTAATCCATATCTTTTAACTCTCCTTCCTGCCTTGATGCCCTTTCTTTGCTTCATTCTGTCTATTTTGTATATGCATATATGTCTATGTATGCATATATATACATATATGTATGTGTATATATGTACATATATGTATGTGTATATATGTACATTATATATACATATATGTATATGTATATATATATATATATATATATATATATATATATATATATATATATATATATATATATATATATATATATAAAGAGAGAGACAGAGAGACAGAGCGAGAGAGACGGGAGAGAGAGACAGACAGACAGACAGACAGACAGAAAGAGTCTTTGGGAGGACAGAAACAGTAATGTACTATTCATTGGTGGAGCTGTGAATTGGTATGATCATTCTGGAAAATAATTTGGATTTATGCCCAATAAAGTTCCCCAAGGAGGTCAGACACAGAGGGAAAAGAACCATACGTATAGAATATTTATAAAAGTGTATTTTGTTGTACCAAACTGGAGACAAAAAGGGTGCCCATCAATTGAGGAAGGACAGAACAAAAGCTGTATGTGCATGTAATTGGATTTTATTACTCCATAAGAAATGATGAAAATGACAGGTTCAGGAAAATATGGAAAGAATTATATGAACTGATGCAGAACTGAAGCAGAACCAGGAGAACAATTTATGTAATGATTGTAATAATAA
Organism: Phascolarctos cinereus; assembly: GCF_003287225.1. Lineage (NCBI taxonomy): Eukaryota > Metazoa > Chordata > Mammalia > Diprotodontia > Phascolarctidae > Phascolarctos > Phascolarctos cinereus. The sequence goes on from NW_027555736.1 coordinate 181,223,457, forward strand.
TGTGAAGAGAAATAACTGACCAAAGCAGACACCAATCATGACCAAGAGAATGATAATGAAAGGTATGCATCTTATCTCTTGGCAGAGCCCTGGGAGACTAGGGACACGGAAGCAGATTTGCATTCTTAGGTATAGACAATATGTTAATTTGTTTTGCTTGATTGTTCATTACAAGGGATGGCATCTACTAAGGGGTAGGGAGAGATGAGTTAGTAGATAGTGATGGAAAGGGGAAAAAGCAAATTGAATTTTCTTTTTTAAAATGCACAGAATAAAAAGTGAGAATAAATAGCACAGTTTCACTACCTTGTATCTAGATAGATAGGTGGATAGATAGACAGACACATACACAAACACAGAGATGTGTGTATGTATGCATGTATGCTGCATGCATGTGTGTATACATATACTTTTAAGCATGTAAAAGAAATTCTTAGTAAAATGATCAGAGAGTGCCCTCATCACTAAACCAAAGTAACTGAAAAGGCAAAAGATTTTCATCTTTCATTTTTGTAGATACAATTGATTGGGTCATGTATTTTCAGAAAGTTGGCTTTGGCACTTCAAAATAAAAATCAAACATTCCAAAATTAGCAAGGAGCAGTAGACAAATCTCAAGGTTGCCTTTTTAGGTAACTCATTTCTGAGCATTCTATCCTCTGAAAAGTTTTCCAGGGAGGCAGTCTACACAATTAAGAGTCAGGAGATTAGGTCTGGCTCCACTACTTAACTGGCTGTGTGGCCTTGGACAAGTCACTTAATTTCTATGAGTCTTAGTTTCCTCACCTATAAGACAGAAATAACCCTGCTTGTCCAACTCACAGATTGTGAGGATCAAATAGAATAATGTAGTTGAAAACACTTTAACAAATATAAGGAGCTCTGCAAATCAAAAGTATTACAATATTGATGAAATCGGTCTATTCACGATATTTGCCAACTTCTACCCTGGCAAATGTCATGAGGCAAAACATTCCTCTGACACCCCTCCTCCACTTAAATGGAATGTCAGTATTTGTCCATGTGCCAATGCCAGAGGATGCCATTATAATTCTTTAAATTTTTTGGCATTATAATTTTGTGAGTGCAACATTCCTTACCCTCGAGATTTCACTGTTACCATACACAGAATATAAGCTAATCTGTAGACAAAAACTTCTCACACCATGTTGTACCATCTTCTTGTAACTTCAGTGGAAAAATATTTCTCAACAGTCCCTGCCATTACGCAACTCACAATCTGTTAGAAGAGAGATCATGCAAACCCCTATGTACATACATGATATATGCAGGGCAAAGTGGAGGGAATCTCAGAGGGAAGGCACTAGCTTTGAGGATGACTGAAAAAGGGCTCTTGCAGAAGGTGGGATTTCAGTTGAGGCTTGAAAGAACCATGGGAAGCCAGGGGGTGATGACAAGAAAAGACATAGCAGGAATTGGGACAATTAGTGAAAAGGAGATGGAGTATTATGTTTGAGGAACAGTAAGCAAGTGTCACGAAGTGCATGAAAGACAATAAAGCTTAAAAGACTGGAAAGGTAGGAAGGTTGTGAAGAGCTTTAGGAGCCAAAGAAGAGATTTCATATTTGATGCTGGAGGCAAAAAAGAGTCACTGGAGTTTATTGAGTGATGTGGTCAGACCTGTATTTTCAGAAGATCATGTTGGCATCTGAGTGGAGAAAGTGCTGGAGTGGGAAAATACTCGTGGCAACAAAACCAAGTAGCCATCTTTTGCAGCAGTCCAGGGACAAAATGTTAAAGGCTTATCTAAGGGTGTCAGAGGATAAAGGGGAGGTGCACAAGAGATATGCAAAGGGAGAAATAAAAGGAGTTGACTACAGATTGGAAAGGGAGGGGGGACAAGTCAGAATATGGAGTCAAGGGTGACATCTAAGTTGAAAATGTAGTGACTAGGAAGATGTTGGCATCCTTGATGGTAATAAGGAAGTTTAGAAGATGAAGGACATTTTGGGAGAAAGGATAATAAATTTTGTTTTGGACATAGTGAGTTTGAGATATTTATAGGATATTTAATCTATAGGCACTTAGAGATGTGAGAATTGAGGACAAGAGAGAAATCAGGGCTGGGTAAATACATCTAAGAATCATCTTCATAGAGGTGATAATTGAATCCATGGGAAATGATGAAGTCATCAATATGCCTTGCTCAGAATGAGTTCTTTGAAAAGGTGATGAAAAGCAACTTGTCCAAGGCCATATGGGTAATAATCAGAAGGGCCAGGATTCTAATCCAGATCCCGTAACTCTAAAACCAAAGTTGATGGCTTGTTCCACCATACCATGTAATAACAATGATGATTCCAAGTCATAAGGGAAAAGTCAAATTAAATTCAATATGGATTTTTAAGAAGATGTGGGCCATTTCTCCATAACCAAGTGGTCAAAAGGTATGGACAAAGATGTGGAGGGTACCCAAAAGAATTGCAAGCTGTTAACCACTATATGAAAGAATGCCCCAAATAACTGATAACAAGAGAAATACACATTAAAACAACCGTGAACTTTTTTTCTCATACCCATAAATTAGAAAGGATGACACAAAACGGGATAGTCAATATCGGAGGGTTTATGGAAAGACACATACACTAACACATTGTTGAATTGGCACCACGGGTACACGCTGAATTGATACAATCATTTGGTTGCATGAAAACCAATTTAGAATTAGTCAAAGAAAGCAAATTGTGTATTCACGTCTTTTAACACAGAGATTCCACTGATAGGCATATACCTCAAAGATGTTAGTGATAAAAAGAAAGGCCCCATATACACCAAAATATGTATAACATACTTTTTGTAGTGACTAAGAGCTAAAAACGAAGTTGATGCCCGTTAGTTGGGGAATATAAAAAACTGAGATATGTTACTGGTATGGAATATCACTGTGCTTTAAGAAACGACTGATATGAATAAAGAGAAGCACGGGAAAAACTTACATGAACAGATAAAGTGAGTGAAGGCAAAGAAAAACCCCCCATATATACAAGGACTACAATATAAATGGAAAGAACAATACCACAAAACCATCAAAAGTAAACATTGAAAAATTACAAAGAACATGCATGGCCCCAATGAAGAGACATGACAAAATATCTACTCCTTTGTAGAGGTAGGGAGACGCACAGGTATGAAACTTTACATATATTGTCATAATTTTCTTTTCTGTATATCGATGTAGATGAGTTTTGCTGACTTATTTTCCCCTCTTTTTCTCTTTTGTTTTAAAGAAAAGTGTGTTACATGGGATGGTTTCTGAAAGAGGAAAGGATACACAGGAAAATTTAGGTGATATAAAAATTTAAGATACTCATATTTTTTTTTGAAAGAAGTATGGAAGTAGAGAGACAGTTTGATATAGTGGATAGAAGGCTGACACTATTCCGTTCCTGTCCCTCTGTCATTGGCGCTGTAACACCATATGCGAGTCATATAACCTCTCAATCCCTCAGTCAACTTTCTAAGAACCTAAATTGCATAGTCACTGCTAATCTGCATTGAAAGAGGGCATTTCCTTAATGAGAGTTCCCAACACAAATACAATCCCAGATCTAGACAGAAAAAAAACAAACATGAAAATGCTGTATAGTACAATTTAGAATGACTTCTATTATCTCTCCCTTCTTTTCAAAGTTTTTGCCTATTTAATACTCATCTATTCAAAACAAAATACTTTCCCAGGTATCTGATAGTTGAGGTTTTGCTAAATTGAGGATGGATTTTGTTTACTGTCCAGAGATCTGTTTCTGTATCTGGAAAATGGGAATGAACATTCTTGCCACCTAGTATATAAACATGTATCTGTTTCTGTTAGATGACAGCAAGTGAAAGAAATATCACTATAAATATCAGATCTAATGAATCATGGTTAATTTGAAAAAAAAATACAAGACTCCTACCATCTGAGGTTTTAAAAATAGTCTTCTCTGCAAAAGATGTAAAACTTTGCTTTGCTTTTTTGGTTTCTAAACATTGTTTTAAGGTCAAGTGTTCTGCACTTTGAACCATCTTCTGCTCAATGACAAAGATGTTTGCTGAAGATAAGAGAGGTTCATTTGTCTTAAAACCCAATAAACCAGTAACCCTTGTTTTTTAGAGTAGGATCACAGAAGTTAGAGTAGGAAGGCTCCAAAGAGGTCATATCATCCATCCCTCAAGCTGATTACATTATGGATAAGGAAATCTTGGGTTTCTATGAAAGACGTGTGTTATAGTAGAAAGGACACAGGATTTCGAATCAGAAGATATAAACTTATGTCCCTCCTAGAACACTTTCTATCTGTGTGACTGTGAGGAAATCACTTCACTTCTCCCAAATTCCAGTTTCCTCATAAAATAAGGGCATTCATTTTTATACTATGGAAAGAATTTGATGCAAGGACTTAAAAAGTGGGGAAGAAGGATCTTTGCAGAATAATTAGGTGAGTTAATCAGCACTGAAAGCAATGGGCTCCTTTATTTAGTTTAAAGAAATGCTATGTGGCTTAAGTGGAGAGCAGGGTGCAGGAGACAGCTCTAGGGAGGATGCTGGGGAGACACCCACACCTCACTGTAGAGCATCAGTTAACATCTTCAATGTGAGAAAAGTCAGATCAGAGAAGGGATACAACTAGGGAATTTATCAGAGCATTTCAGGTGGAATGGTCTTTAGACCAAGGAAAGAAGAGGCAGTCACAGATGGTTCTATGAGAGGCTGTATCTTGGACTCTGAGCATCATCACACCAAACTTTTGAGTTCAATGGGTAAAACTTCTGGGCCTATTGTTATTCCATGCTTCAGGGAGCAGCTGTGGAATGCTGAAGAAAGCACCATGTTTTATAAGCAAGTGCAAGGTCTCACTGGATTCCCACCACTGAGATTACAGATTGTTGTCATTCAGTCATGTTGCCCTCTTCATGACGCCATTTGGAGTTTTCTTGGCAAAGATACTGGTGGTTTGTCATTCCTTCTCCAGTTCACTTTACAGATGAGGAAACTGAGGCAAACAGGGCTGAGTGACTTGCCCAGGGTCACACAGCTAGTTGGAGGCAGAGGCTGGATTTGAACTCAGTAAGATGGGTCTTCCTAATTCTATCCATAGTCCTGTCACTCTATCCATAGACAGATACAAATCAGAGGTTGGGGGAGGAAGTGCATGGGTGATGAAATTTTAGAGCCCAAAAGTTAAAACCAACAAATGCCCGAACTATGGGTTACCAAGCAGGAAAAAAGAAGCATAGCTAGGAACATAGTTGCCTATCACAAAAAAATCTAATGCTGAAAGAACAGAGCTTTCCTCCCATCCCACAATCTGGATGCCTATTTCACAGGGTTGCTGTGACAAAAACACTTTGTAAATCTTAAAACACCAAAGAAACATGAGCTCTTACCATTGTCATGATTCACTATCCATCTTTGTTCCCCAAAACTATTAGCTTATGCTATAACATCTTGTAACAAAACTGGTACAAAAATAATATCTAACTGGTGGCACAATGCACAAAACTTCATTTGTAGAGGGGGCATTGAGCCTCTGCTACAATTTTAAATACTTATTATTCTTGCTCCAGGCAAATTTAACTTCTTTCCCCAAAAGAAGTTAGACACTTGTTCTACCTCACTTTTATTTGGTTATCTATTTTTTTTAAACTGCTCACTATGGCAACCCTTTCCTGCAAAATGGGAATGTGTAATTTGCTAGGAAAAAAGTCTCTCTCTCTCTCTCTCTCTCTCTCTCTCTCTCTCTCTCTCTCTCTCTCTCTCTCTCTCTCTCTCCCTCTTTGTATTAAAATAAATTCTTTTCATCAACACACTTTCCTTTGCACCCAGGCACATTGGTACAGTTATAATACTAAAAGATCATTTATGGCTGAGAAAGGTAGTCATTCATTAAGGAGCTCCACATGTATGTTCAGTATTAGTGCCAGGTAGTTTCTAAAATGGTGTAAATCCTCAAAAGGGGAAAATAATTGACTCCTTACTTGCCTTTTCTATGCACACTTGAGAAACAAAGAGATAGACTCTCCAGGCAGAGGTCAACTCAAACCGACAATGCAGAGCCTTTTTGCAATTCCTCGAAATGGGATGTGTTTGAAAACAGTGAGAAATGAAGAGAGGAGATGGCAGCTTAGAGCCAAACTCATATGCAAGCCAGTTCAAATTGCACTCTATGCCCCTGGGTATCGGTTCCACTCAGGAAACTTCAAAGCCTGCATGAGGAACAGCTGAGACACCAAGTTGGATAGACTGTGCTAACGATAGACAGTGAGATTATCCCCACCCTCCCACCCCCTTCTACAGGCATCCATGTTGAACATACATGTAAGTTCACTGTACCTTCTGCTGGGCAAAGCAGGGAGAATATGGCAATTCTGCCTTCTTTCATTCTCTTCAATTTAGACATCTGTGTTTCAGAAAGAGATGTTTCTATAACATCTGTGACTGGATGCACCATTTGTAGCCACATTCGTAATTCAAGAACCCCAATTGTAGCTTTCATTTTTTCTCTCTGCTCCCTAACCCAGGTATGAATCCAAACTTGGCACTGAGCGAATACAAAATGAACCACAGGCCCAGGGCATGAATGGGATTAGGTTGTGCTCAAGAAGAATCAGACTGGAAGAGAGTAAAGCTTAAAATGGCAATCTCCTGGATTCCTACCACCAGCTGTCTGGTGGCTCTTTCGCCGGCATATGGTAGGGGAACTAGTGTAATGAGTAGCAGAGTCTCAGGGCCATCCTTTACAAGGCTAATTACTTGGGCATTGCATCTGGCATGATGTATTGGTTGTGCTACCTTTTTAAAATGTGTGGCTATACTGTAAAGTAGATGAACTTGATAGTAAGACACCGAGAGTCGGAATTGTTTCATTCTTTATGTCCCGAGTACTAGCATGCTACTGTTCAGTCTTGTCCAACTCTTTGTGACCTCATGTCATGGGGTTTTCTTGGCAAGGATACTGTTATGGTTTGCCATATACTTCTCCAGTAGATTGAGGCAGCTGTTTAGTGACTTGCCCATGGTCCCACATCTAGGAAGTGTCTGAGGCTGGATTTGAACTCAGATCTTCCTAAGAGTGGGCAGCTAGGTGGTACAGTGGAGTAAGTGCCAGTCCTGGAGTCAAGAAGACTCATCTTTATGAATTCAAATCTGGCCTCAGACACTTTACTAGACAGTGTGACCCTGAGCAAGTCACTTCACCCTGTTCCTCATCTGTCAAATGAGCTGGAGAAGGCAATGGCAAACCACTCCAGTATCTTTGCCAAGAAAACCCCAAATGGGATCACAAGGAGTTGGGCACAACTGAGAAACAACTAAACTGAACTTCCTTACCACAGTGCCTGGTAAATAGTGTCCACTTAATAATGCTTATTGATGGACTGATTGATTGATTGATTGATTGAGGGCAAACAAACACTCATAATTGTGATTTGGTGAAGTCCTAGCTCTCTCCTAGACACATGGTTCTCAGGTAAAGTATCTGACAAACTTCATTTAACAAAAGCAGTTTTCATTTTATCGACCACTTTGTGCCCTGATTCATTGTGTTTAGAAAAAGTCACAAGAGTTTTCTCAAGGTAGCTTGTCCCACTTTGTCAGATGTATACTCTTGAATGATACATTGTGAACAGTCTTTAGTTGGTTGGATCCAAATGCCACCGCAGCAGAACATATTTCATATTTCCACTTTCTATGAGGTATCATTCAGAACATTGTTAGGATGTGGGAAAATTAGAAGAGCTGGTCTTTCCGGTAGGAGAGGAAAGGGACGATCTTGCAGAATTGGTTCAATAACATTATAAAACATGACTTTGCAAATACTTTCTTCTAAGGCCTTCCGCACACTTTGTTAAATATTGTTCATTACTCCTTGCAACTTATGAAACTGGAGAGTATTATAAACACCTCTACTGCATTGATGGGAAAAATAAGAAAGGCTATTTCTTTTTTTTTTTCTTTTTTTTTTTTTTGCTCTTAGGCAATTGGGGTTAAGTGACTTGCCCAGGGTCACACAGCTAGTAAGTGTCAAGTGTTTGGTCTGAGTCCGGATTTGAACTCAGGTCCTCCTGACTTCAGGGCCGGTGCTCTATCCACTGCGCCACCTAGCTGCCCCAAGAAGGCTATTTCTTGATCTATATTATTAAGTACAGTAGGTGATTATCTAAAACTGTGTCAACACTGTTGTTTTCTGCTTAAGCTCAGTAGATTGCTATAAAAGATGCACAAAACCAAACAACTTAACTTGACAAATATTTTATGGTCATCCACTGAAGTTCTACTCAAATGTCTCATTGTGGCACGGAAATGACCCTGGATTCTTAAAGTACACGCAGAACAATTATGAGTCATTTTGGTATTCATGAAAGGAGAAATTCTCCTGGGGCAAGCAGCCCTCAAGTCAACTGTATAATCCATGATTTAAAAAAATACAAATATCTAAGACAAATTCAATTGCTATGGAGAGGGAAGAAGTTACTATAGCATCTTTCAACTGCTGAAGAAGTACATGTGTTGAATTTTGCTCTCATTAAAATTTAATGTCCTGTGACAAAGCCCTTGCAGTTTCCCCTTAGTTGCCTCTCTGAATATATGCCAATAGAGCACAAACTCTGGCAGATCCTTAAAACTTCAAGAACAGATCTAGAAATGAGCCTAACAGAATGTTGATTGCATGGGGACAATTTTTAAAAAATCAATATTAGCTCAGGAAGATGATTTACTAAAGTATGGATATGGTTTTGATCTGCACAAGTTAACATAGGATCCACACTGAAAATCAAAGATACTTGAAGTGTTGTTCAATATTTCATCATGTAGTGGTTAAAAGCAGTGTGTTTTTCCTGAGTTTTTCATATTCTCTGTTTTACTTGATGATTTTTTTAAAAATAGAACGATGGGAATAGTAATGTATGTGTCTTCGACCTCATACCATATATGGAAGCTGGATATAGCCCCTAGCTATCCTAGTTTCCAGTTTGATTCACTATTTAACAGGGGAACCCTTTGGTATTCATATTAAATGGTATTTGAATAGACACTGTGACATGATGCAGCAAGTACTTCTGCTAGTGTTTTTGTTTCAGTTGTGTCCAACTCTTCATAGGTGGTGCAGTGGATAGAGTGCCAGGCTTGGAGTCAGGAAGACTCATCTTCCTGAGTTCAAATCCAGCCTCCCACACTTACTTGCTGTGTGACCCTGGGCAAGTCACCTAACCCTGTTTGCCTCAGTTTCCTCCTCTGCAAAATGAGCTGGAGAAGGAAATGACAAACCATTCCAGTATCTTTCTAAGAAATCCCCAAATAGGGTCACAAGGAGTCAGACAAGACTGAAAATGACTGAACAACACCATTCCTCATTACAGGCATAAAGAATTTTAAAAAAACATACGGCAGTCCATGTAAGCATGAGGTATACTAAATAATTTGCACTTTGGTAGCTCCATGATTTCAGCTATGTGTATATGCCTTCCACCGAAAGGACTGAAAACCCCTTCCATTCTGTATGAGATGTGATTCTTGCTCAAGTTTTCCCATGAAGCCTCCCAAGAGAATAATGCACTGACGACCTTCCTTCTTTTGGCTCCTTCAGTATCTCTTGCTATTTTCTCAAGAATACTGCTTAAGCTGTCCATCTGACATTTTACTCATGAGTTTAAACTTCAGGTCAACAAAAAGAGTTCCCTTTCAGTTCACTGTTCCCAATAATGATCTCATCATGTACCCTGAGGAAGAATTTCTTCCTTCCATGGTGCTACCAAGGCTATTTGAACAGTAGTTACATGCATAAAGGAATGAATGAACGAACAACATTTATTAAGCATTTATTATGTGCATATAATATGACATCTTACTATGTGCAAATATAAAACAATATAATAATATATTAATAAAACAATATAACAGTAATTTTAAAACAAATATAAAAACATGGTAGTACCTGCCCTCCAAGGGCTTCCATTCTTTCATATATAAGGAAGTGATGATAGCATTGATTTGCTTACTGTTTCTAGGGCAAATTGTGGAGAAAGGCTGAGAGTTTACTTATGCTCTTGCCCAGCGTGGATGGCAAGCAGGTGGCAACTTGAGAAGAACCATAATCTAGGGTCTGGTGTTGGCTACATATAAGTCATGTGCATCTGCTCTGAATGACCAACCATTCAGTGTAGCATGGACCCAACAGTGACAGTCTAATAGTGACAGATAAATATCTTAAAATATAAAAACATAGAGTCTTATGTCAGTTCTATCACTAGTATCTCTTCATGAATCTCTGATTTCTTTTCTCTTCTTTCTTTTCTACTTAAGCTTAGCTTTCTGCTCTTCTTTTATCTTTTTTTTTTTTTTGAGATTGGGTGCCCCTATCTCACCTGCACTGGAAGTATAGTAGCCACTCTCAAGCCTGACCTCAGTACTGACTGGCTCAGGAGATTTAACCTCCCTAGGCAGTTTGGTAGGCTCCCCCTCTCGAGGGATCACCACACTGGTGATAGACTTAGTATGGACATGTGATTGGTTTAGCATACTGCAGCTCAGAACACTTGAGCTCAAGCTATCAGCCATCCTCCCTCCCCGGTATCAGGGATTAGAGGCATGTACCGCAATGCCTGAATGGTTTTTTATAGAAAAGAAAATTCACTGGATCAAGCCTACTGCCACTCAAGGCACGTTTCTTGCTGTGAAATGGTATGTTTCAGTCTACAAACCAAACAGGGCCATAGAGTCATGTTCCTAAAGGACTTAAACTTCACCTCATACGAAAAAAATTCTAATAATAGTATTTATTTGGACTGGCAAAAAAAAATGTTGGTTGCTTTTACAGTTCATTTTGTTAAAATTGGGGAGGAGCCATTTATAGACATTCTTCAGCAAAAAAGATCTTCTGTGATGCTGTTTAAAAGCGTTGAATATAAGCTAGAAAGAATGGAACAGGCTTACCAGGGAACACCTAAAGAGAGTTTAATAGCTTCTCCATAGACAATGAAAGATAATATTAAAGATCTCCCTTCGTTAGCTTGGGATATAAGCTTCTTTGCAAATGGAACTGCTTGGAAATACACCACCATGCTGTAGCTTAGTACTCAGCTTAGGAAAGTAACAGATATGAAAACATATCCACTGCACTGTAGCCTTCTTGTAATTAGCTAACTCTATAATCAAATGTTCAGTCATAATAGTAGTTGAATGTATGCATGCATATACATACGTATATGCATGTACCTATATGCACATACATATGTGTGTAAACATGTATATACATATATGTACATATACATATATTACACACATATATACTCTCAAAAGGATTTGTGGTCACATTGATTCAATATTCCCTACAACAATGCAGATTATATCCTATCCATGTCTGTCCAGCCTATGGCACTCTTGTCCACATATTCCCAAATGTTTGCCACAAGAAGTCGAATCACTTTTCTGGAGGCCTTCCTAGCTTTCTCTTGACCTTAGGGGAAAGCACTCTGGCTGCCCATCTTGCTTTTGTCTCATGACTAGCTCATCTGCTCCTTCTGTTAAATAATTTGTCAATAATGTCCTTTACTAATATTCTTTGAAAGGCAGCTAGGTTGTACAATGGATAGAGTGCTGGGCCAGAAGTCATTAAGGCCTGAGTTCAAATAAGACTACTTGTATTGAAAAGATGGGCCTTTGTTGTCACGAGAAATTTGGGTCAAAGTGCTATGTAAGTGTTATTATTATTATTATTATTATTTATTACTACTGGCCAAGCTCAACAGGGTGTTCATTTAGATACATTTTGAAATCTCAGCAATAGACATTCTTTATCCATTTAATCTTTCTTGTGTGGATGGACAGATCTTACTCCTTTGAGTAATTATAGATCTCTTCCAGAAGGCTTTAAAATGTCTTGGAGCTTTATACAATTAATATAATGTGATCCATAAGCAAGTACATTTGGAGAACTTCACCATCTATTGGGAATATATCCTTAACGTAGAGTATATTTTGATCTCCTCTGTTATAGAGGTGAATATTTTTCTTTGCCAAATCTTCCTGTTTTATGCCTAATCTGATATATATTAGCAGAGAGAGGGTCATTTCTGTTGTCACATCATCCAAAGAATCTTAAATTATCTTAATATATGGGTGGGAGACATCTTGTTATAATGTTATAAAAAAGAGCCTATAAGGTAGCATTTTCTTATATCAAGTTGAATGCTTTCTCACAATCAACCAAAAATAAACAGAATGGTATCTCATATTCTCTATATCTTTCAGTAAATCCTGATATAGTAAATATGAGATCCACTGTTGATCATCATTTCTGAAAACTTGCTTATTCCCAGCTAATATCCTCATTAAGAATGCCCTAGATTCATATATAGAGCACTCTCATAAAGATTTTGTAGAAATGGTACAGTAGCTAGATAAATATCTGTAGGCAGTTATGAACGTATCATTGCTTAACTTTTGTTGGCATCAATAAAGTGTGAGATTTTTTTTTCCATACCTTTGTATCTTTCCCTCCTTTTGATATCTTGTAAATTGGTCCCTTAATTTTCATGACTCTATCACTTACAACACGGATTTCATATATATTTGTATGTGTGTATATTTCCAATCCAGCTGCTTTTTCTACCTTCGTTAGTGACATTTTTCTTCCTCTGTAAGCACTTAAGGGGCTGTGATGTTGGGACTCAAATATGGCCGTTTCCCTATCCTTATAAAAAAAAATATTTGTTGTAATAACTCTGTACATCTTTTCTATTTTTCTTCTATTTGCTGTCCTCTTTCAGTTTTCATCCTTGAATGTCTTTGATATGACTTTGCTTAGCTGGTTATCATGACAAGCTTTCTTTAAACTGGTTTTACACTTCTGTTTCCGGGAGCCAAGATGGCAGAATGAGAAGTAAGTCACTCTCACCCTCCCTTATTGACCTCTGAAAGACCAGAAAATATCACCCCCAGGAAATATCCTAAAACAGCTGAACCAGCAGAATGATGGGGTGAAGAAATCTGGTAGTCCAGGAAGTTTGGGGGATTAACGTGAAAGACCCCTCTTGCTCTGGGGGAAGGGGAGCAGTACAGAATGGGAGGCATCCCAACAAGCCAGCGAAAAGCCCCATGTCCGCATACCCAGGGGAGGTCATGAACCCCAGAGTGGTGGAGGAGGTAAGCACTAACACCAGAACCCCCAAGTGTCTCAGTACGGGCAGTGGAACCAGTTGAAACCAGTTCAGAAAACCACTGAGTGCCAAGGTGTTCTCCAGCAGCCAAGTCTCCTGGTGCCTCAGCAAAACTCTGGGAAGCACAGCTCCAAGAAGGAAAGCTCCAGGGGGAGAAACATCCCACACCAGCAAAACATCCATCTGCAAGGTCCAGGTGAGCAGGAGCCAAAAAAGGAGTGCAAGGCCTGGGGGAGCTAAAGGCATCCTCCAGGGGCCAGACTCTCCACCCCTACCCCTAGATTTTCAGCGTGGCTGATTCTAGCCCAGCACCAGGTAAGCTGCCAGAACCCTACAGCCCCCAACTACCAGCATCTGAGGCCCCAGCACACAAAGCCAGTGACCAGGCCCCAGGCTTGCAGCACAAGAAGCTTGGGTCAGTGCCCCCTGCTCCCCAGCAGGAGAGCTCAATTTTTTTAAGGTCAGGAAATAAGCAAGCACCATGAGCAAAGAAACATACAATAACCATAGATTCTTATTATGTGGACAGGGAAGATGAAGGCAGAAACTGACAGCATTGTCAACAAACCCACATCCAAAACCTCAAAAGGGAGTATGAACTGGTCTTAAGCCCAAAAGCCTTCTTGGAAGAGCTCAGGAAGGATTTAAAAGTCAAGTAAGAGAGGTAGAAGAAAAATTAGGAAAAGAAATGAGAGGTATGCAAGAGAGAGTCAATAGCTTGGAAAAGAAAGGACAGAAATTAACTGTAGGAAACAAGTCCCTAGAAAATGCAATTGGCCAAATGGATAAAAAAAGTTTACTGAAGAAAACAAGTCCCTAAAATATGCAATTGGTCAACTAGAAAAAAAAAATCACACCAAAGTAACTGGTTTTACCCTCCAATGTTTTTCTCTGCTTTTGCTATTCAGTCGTTTTGGTCGTTTTCAACTCTTTGAAATTCCATTTGGGGTTTTCTTGGCAAAGGTACTAGAGTGGTTTGCTTTTTTCCTTCTCCAGATAGTTTTACAGATGAGAAAACTGAGGCAAATAGAGTGAAGTGACTTGCCTAGGATCACATGACTAGTAAGTGTCTGAGGCGAGATTTGAACTGAGCAAGATGAGTCTTCCTGACTCCAGACTGCTATGCCAGCGAGCTGCACCTTTCCTCTGCTTTATGAGACAATAAAGCTCATAGCCATCTGTCATCTTTCTTCAAATGATTTTAAACATGAGTTTCTATTTTGACCCACTGACTTTGGCAGTTTTTCTTTATTTAGCAGGTAAGTCAATTGTTTGCTGACTAGGTTGCCTTTTGTTCTTTTGGTCTGATTCTAGCTATCATTTAATAATAGCATTTATACAGGATTAAGAGATTTGCAAAGCATTTTAATTAGCTCATCTTATCTTTATAACAACCCTAGGAAGGAGGAACTATTACTTTTATTTCCATTTTACAGATGGGGAAACTGAGGTAGTCAGTGGTTAAGTGACTTGCCCAAGGTCACATAGCTAGTATCTTGAGGATGAATTTGAATTCAGGTCTTTCTGACTCTAGTCCAGCACTCTATTCATTATGCCATCAAATAATTTATGTTGATTTAACTTATGGGTAAATTATTATAGTCACTATCAATGTATGTCTGTTGTTCATTTTCCATTTTTTAATATTCAGTAGCTTGTTTAATAATTCAGGGTTAAATCTTCTTAATAGACTGCCATATCTTTATTTCATTAGTATTCTTTCTTCTTGCTTATTATAAATTCTGATTTTAGTTATGATGAGTCAATGCTCTGACTGTGCACAGGGATAATTCCCATTCCCAATACAAGTCTTTTCTCATTTGTTAAAATGTGGTCAGTTTCATTTGTTGTGATTGCTTACCAGGTCCAGTGTCTACCAATAGTTTTTTTGAAGAAAACTCTCATGACATAGATCTACGAGGCTTTTAAAAAATCTGCAAGTCTTTAGCCTCTTTCATTTCTTTCTTTAAACTATTATTTCCCACATATTTATCCTTATCCTCATTTTTTGCCACATTTGCATTAAACTACCAAGTATCAGACCATTTGTTTATTTGATATGCAGGGTTCTATCAAATTCTTCATAGAATTCCTCTACTACTTCATCTTATTTCAGTAAGATGAAAGATAATGGTTACACTTTAAAATAAGAGGGTGAGCATAAATGCTTTATTAATGTTTATTGAAAGATTTCAAGAAACATTATTTCTTAGGACATATAGTCATTAGAGATTGTAGTACTAATGTTAAGTTTTTGCAAAAAGACCTATATATGCATGTGATAGGTAAGTAGATGGAAAGAGAGAAAGATAGATAGATAGATAGATAGATAGATAGATAGATAGATAGATAGATAGATAGCTCCCAGCAGGTCCTCCCTATTCCAGTGAAATCATAGGTCCATGTAGATTATATATTTGAAAGAGACAGAGATTATATATACATATATACATATGCATATATGTATATATGTATATATATATATATATATACACACACACACACACATACATATATGTGTATATGTGTGTGTATTTATACACACACACACATTTCTCTTTAGGTCAAATTTTGTTACTGCCATCCCCTTTAAAATGTCTTTGTGAGGGTTTCCCTGCATTGGATAAGGAGAAAATGTACATTTAAGTTCCAAGACCTTGCCTTAATTTGTCTAGGAATCCTGGATTTCCATGATATCATTTCCATTTTCAGCACATTTAACCCAGAGGAGAATTGCTTACCACCACTTTTTGCAAACTGATATTTCATAGAAGGAATGATTAATTGAAATAAATGGGTCTGCTTTAGCCACTATATTCAGCAGTGTTGCCTACAGTAATAGCAAGTTACAAGCTGATTGATAATGTATGGAAGCAATTAAGGGGCTTCAGGTTCCCAGCAGGCCTTGAGATAAGTATTCTGTTTAAATAAATATATTTGGTAACGAAAGCAACAGCATTAAAAAGAAATTGACCAAACCTTACTTATGTATAGTGTGGAAAATTCAGTCTGAATCAGCATCTTGCTGATGTAATATGTGATTAAGAAGCCATTGGGCTTTAAAACTCAGTAGGGCAAGACTTTAGGGGATAAGTTTCTTCTACTATTGTTTCTGCATCAGAATTCAGAGTGCCTAGGGTTTATTCAAGGGCTACCATTTGGAAGGCAAAAATTCTGCAAAAGAATAAAGAAGGAGAAATCAATGCTCACCTCCTGCACTTGTGATGCTAGGGAGAGTGGATCATTGGCTTTCTTGATGCTTGACACTGGGTTAAAAGATAATGGTAACACTTTAAGTTAAGAGTGTAATCATAAATGCTTTATTAATATTTATTGAATGATTACAAGAAGTAGCTGTGTTCTTTAATAACTTTTTATAAAGCACATCATAAAATGCATTAGCAATACATCCTTAATAAATGATGCCATAACATGTTCTAGTATCAGGTGCTCTAACACAGCTGCTGTTAATTAAAACAATGCAAGCACCTGCTTAAGCCATTATTAATTCAGGTGATTCAAATATAATGCATGCCAGAAAGATCAATGCAATTTTTAAAATGATTATTATTTGGATGAAATACTTTGAGAACAATCTTCTATCAGCATGCCTTTAGGCAAACCCACAATGTCTGAAGGCCATTGTGGTGCCAGATTCTCAAATGTCAACTGAGTTAAGAATTGAACATGTCCAGCATTTAGCACAATGCCTCACATATAGTAGACACAATAAATGCTTCCTTCTTTCCTTTCTTTTCTCACTCTTTCCTCCATTCCTTTTTCCTTTCCTTCCTTCCTTCCTTCCCTTTTCTTTCTTTCTTTCTTTCTTTCTTTCTTTCTTTCTTTCTTTCTTTCTTTCTTTCTTTCTTTCTTTCTTTCTTTCTTTCTTTCTTTCCTTCTTTCTTTCTTTCCTTCCTTTCTTGTTACATGCTCTTTGTATGCTAAGGTTCCTTCCAAAAGAATAGGAGGAAGATGGCTTGAGATGCTGCCTCAAGGTAATCATGACTATACATAACCTGTAATTCTAAAGGCAAATGGGTTTACAAGAAGAGCAAGCCCTGAAAAGCCATCCTTTCCTGTTTTCTTCCTATAGTGGGTCCATGTGGCTAAGCTGGCACATTAAATGTGAGGTCAGTATTTCTGGCAGCTAAATGGTGTAGAGGACAGAATGTTGAACTGGCATCAAGGAGATGTGTTTGGATGCTGTCTCAAATACTTTACAAACTACATGATCCTGATCAAGTCAGCCTGGTTTTGTTATTTTTATCCATAAAATAGGGATAATAATAATAGCACCTACCTCACAGAGTCATGAGAATCAGATGAGATAACACATGTTAAGCATTTTGCAAACCATAAAGTGCTATATTAGCTATGATTATTATATTATCTATTGTTAATATTAGCTATTATAATTTGTTTTAATGAATGATTTGGTGTCATAGTGCTCAATTTCAGCACTTGTGGTAAGCAGCTGAAAATCACCTTCAAAGCAACGTATAGTGAGAAATCCAGTTGAGTGGGAACTGAGTAGAGATCTCAGACCTCAGACCTAGGACTCCATGGAGGGTAAGATCTAAGGATCTGGCCGATGGTGGGGGAGACAGAGACCTTTAGAAACCTGTCCCTCTGGACGTTTTAAGGTTTCCCCTTCAGAAGCCACCACTGGGGGGATGGAGCAAGTCAGCCTGGGCCAAGTAGGACATTAACTGGGATCCAAGAGAAGGGTAGAGGAAGAACCATGATCTGATAGCTTAATTTTTTTTATTATTGGTTCTAATGAACTAGGTCACACTTACCTACTGATGGAATACAAATGATGTATGAGCTCCATAAATTTCAGTGTCTTAAGACAAAGCTCAGGTCATTCAACCCTAGTTACAACTCTGACAACTAGCTAGATGCTGCCTTTGATCCATGCAATGGATTGATTTTTACCAATGTCACACATTTGCTGTTTAAATCACATGGCCAATAGCACAGGGTTATGTAAGGCAATCCCTATGTTCCTGGTATAGTAGCTGTATGTATTCCCTCTATACATACACACCCAGATTTCAGATGATCTCATGAAGGATGTTGCTGTTTGCCCTTCCTTTTTTAAGAGGATTGTTGACATTGCGTGTGACATCTTTACTTGAGTCTGAATTGGATTTAAGTGAGGCAGAGCTGCTCAAAGTTGTTAGCCTCGCTCTGTCTTCCAGAGTCATCATAGTCCAGTGGCAAGACGAAAGTCAGGCCAGCTGTCAACGGCCTTGCGGTGGATGCCCTTTGCATCTTCGATGTCTAATCAAGCTCTAAGCGCTCCCTAGCAGCTGTTTCAGCCGCCTTCGTGGCATTGGAACAAATTGTGCTCAAATACCCATTCTGCTGGGGAAAGTCTTCATGTGTTTGGGGTAGTCATCCCCCTAACTCACTAATGGGTTTGAGGCCTGTCAATTGCCCTCAACCTGGTTTAGGCTTTCTATGGAGACGGTTCTGCCGGGTTGTGACCTCTGTCCATATTATAGCTTCTTAAAGCCACCAGTGTGAGTTGGGTGACAGATGGACACCAAAGGTAGATGAACAGCCTGAAAAGGTCTCATCAAACCCTCACACCAGAGGTGCTAGTCATCCTTGAACCCCGTACACCCCATCATTAATGATACTGGGGCTATAGACTAATGTGCTCCTACAATAAAATGACTTTCCTTTGGGTAGTCTTCCCCCCCATCCCTTCTACAAACCATCAATCATCTATGATCTGGGCTTTTCCCATCATGTTATGGTCCTAACCTTGCTCTACGCATCATCTGTTGAGGCAAGACCACTTACTCTTATATCCAGACTGCACATTTTTTTGTCCATGTTCCTTCATTTGTTTGGGTCACAGCCCTTTATTCCAGGCTTGTTGATTATATTCTCTCTGAGGCTGACAGTCATTATTCTGTTATCTAACTGTTCTCTTTTATTCCTGGCGCAGAATGATTCATGCCAACTCTGCCACTCACAACTTTTGTGACTTTGGTCAAGTTGCTTAACCCAGGAAGGCAGTGGAAAGAGGTCTGGTTTTGGGGTTAAATGACCTGGGTTGGAATCGCGACTCTGTCACCTATTACCCATATAACCATGGAAAAGTCATTTAAAGTCCTTGGCCTTCAGTTTTCTCATCTATTAAGTTAGGAGGTAGGGCTAGAAGGCTTCTGAGATCCCTTTTTAGGGATAAATCTATGATCTGATGAATCAGCCCACCACGAACTCTGAGCTCACTCAAGGCTCATTTCTCCTTTACTCCTATTAATACTATCTTTCATATGGACCTGTAGAAGGAATATACTACATTAACTACCTACAATTCCTGGTTTCTAGGGCTTGATTCTCTCTTTTTAAGTTTTATTGAAGTATTTTGTTTTTACAAAATATTACAAACACTTGCAGATTATCCAGACTCTGTGAGAGGGCTCTTGTGACAAAATAAAACAGTCCAGTAAAACATAATATACTGACCACATCTGAAAGAGTATGGGACATTCCATATCTGTAGCAGCCCCTACCTCTCTTTAAAAAAAATAATCAATAGAAATGTGTTTCCTTTCCCTTCCACCTTCTTCTCCACGCTGAAAAAAAAAAGAGAGAAGAAAAAACAAATTCTTTGTAATAAATATGCAAAGGGATTGCTTCTGATGTGTTTTTAAATTCTACAGCTCTTTGCAATTGCCCGTATTGGTAGAGTATTGTTGGGGTGGTGGTTGTTTTCTTCTAGACCTGTGACTTTATTAGTGCAGAGCTCCCGGTATGGCAACTCCCTTCCCCATGCTGTTTGGCAATTCACTTACAACTTTTATTCTTAGAAAGTTGCCTGTGGACCTAAGAGGTTAAGGTCTTGCTGTAGTCACATATGCAATCAGCAAGCGTTGATTAAGCACCATTTTTGATACAGGTACTGTATTTAGCATCAAGGCAGCAAAGACACAAATGAAACAGTCCTTGCCTTCAAGAAGTTTACATTCTAATGTATAAGACAACATGCATATCATAAATATGTGTGTATAGACATGCATATATATGTATTTATGCACATATACATAATATATATATATATAAATACATACAAAAATAGTTTGGGGGAACAGGGTACTACAATCTGAGGAGGGTACAAGAAAAGCTTCATGTAGAAGATGAGAATTGAGCCCATCCTCTTGAAGCAAAGTATGGAGGTAAATACATTTCCCAAAAAGGGGATGGCATGTGCAAAGTCATTGATATGGGATATGGAGCATTGTATGTAAAGAATAATGAGTGGTGCGGTATTGCTGAGTTGCAAGGTATATAGAGGGAAATATCATGGGGGAAGACTGAAAAAGTAGGAAGGGGCCAGGATATGAAGAGATTTAAATGCCAAATAGAGCAGGTTAAATTTGTTCCTAGAGGTAATAGAGAACCACCAATATTTATTGAGCAGGTGGGTGAAATGATTAGACAAGCACTTTAGGAAAACCACTTGGACTGTTATATGGAGTGGGGAGAGGTTTGAGGTAGGATGAGAAAATAGGAGGCTATTGCAGTATTCCAACTGAGAACTGCAAAGAGCCTGAATCAGGGTGGTGGTTTTATGACTATGGAGAAATGCAGGTATATGAGAGATTTTGTGGAGACAGAACCCACAAGACTGGGTGACTGCTTAGATATGTGACGTGAGAGTCAGGAGTTGAGGATGACACCAAGTCTGTGAACTTGTGTGATTGAAAGGACGGCAGGGGCAGCTAGGTGATGCAGCAGATAGAGTACTGGCCCTGGAATCAGGAGGACCTGAGTTCAAGTCTAGCCTCAGACACATAACACTGAACTAGCTGTGTGACTCTAGGCGAGTCACTTAAACCCAATTGCCTCTCAAAAAAAAAAAAAAGGATGGGAACACCCTTGATAGTAACAAGACAGATTAGAACTGGGGACACTTTATGGGGGAGAGAGATAATGAGTTCTGTTTCAACACTGAGTTTGAAATACACCATAAGGGATAGGTGGTTTAAAATGTCCAATAGATAGTTGGTAATGTGGGACTGGAGTTCAGGAGAGATACTACAGCTGAATATAGAGATCATGGAATCATCTACATACAGACAGTAATGGAACTGATGTGGTCACCAACTAAAAGAAAAGAGGGCCCAGGACTAAGCCTTGGTCTATACCCACAATTTATAAGCAGTATATGGCTGAATTTCCTGCTTCCAAGGCCAACCTTCTATGACCTCATGCTTCTCAGGTTTAAGGGTGTGGAAAAAACAGGTTCTTTTGTACCTAAAGGATGTGCCTAGGGGCAGCTAGGTGGCCTAGTGGATAGAGCACCAGCCCTGGAGTCAGGAGAACCTGAGTTCAAATCCAGCCTCAGACACATAATACTTACTATCTGTGTGACCCTGGGCAAGTCAGTTAATCCCATTGCCTAGCCAAAAAAAGAAAAAAAAAAGAATGTGCCCAAAGAAGGACTAAGATAATGCATGTTTTGATTCAGCCAAGCCAACCTATTGGCAATTCCCTAAACACAACCTGTACTTTTCCCGCCTTCATTCACGTTGTTACTTCCACATAAAATGCCACCTCACCTCATTTGTGCCTATTGAAATTTCATCTACCCTTCCAGACCCAGATAAAATGCTACCCCCTCCAGGAAGCCTTCCTGATCACCAGAGTGATATTGTCTTCATCTGATTTCAAGCACACCGTTTGCTACCATAATCCAGGCCCTGGACTAATGTAACAGACTCTAAAGCAACTGGTCGTGCTGGTTCCAATCTCTCCCCTCTCTAGTCTCTCGTCTACATAGTGGACAAAATATTCTTTCTGAGACACGAGTCTAACTATGTCATTCTCCTACTCAATAATCTTTAGTGGCTCCCCATTGCCTACGGATATGGGCACTAACGTACCCGTAGAGTAGAGAACTCAGACTCCAGCCTAATGATTCAGAGAGAGAGGCTAGAGCAGATGTTGAAGCTAATGAGTATGACCTGAGCAGAAAGAGACCACTGATCAGGTAATGTATGTGTCTTTGCAAACTTTGAAGTTGTATATGAATATCAATTATTATTAAAATAACTAAATAGTTAAATGAGATGACAGCATGGCCTAGTAGGTAGAGTCAGGAAGTAATCTCAGAATCAGGAAGGCCTGGGATCACTTTTTGACATTGACATTTTTTAGCTATGTGACCACTCTCAAGACCACTCTCATCTTTCCAAGCCTCGGTTTTCTTATCAAATAAGGGTCATAATACCCATAAGAACTACCCCAACAGGGTTGCTATAAGACTCAAACAAGGTAGTAAATGCAAAGAGCTTTGCAGATGTACCATCAATGTTATTATTATTGCTATTATGTGAGGCAGTCAGAGTATAGGACAGTCTTGTCGAACTTAAATGGAAGCAAAGGCCACTAATTTATATATTAGGGTCCCTGTGGGCCATATGCTGACTTAATTTAAAAATGTGATATTATCTGTATGGGACAACTAGGTGGCATATTGGATAGAGCAAGGTCTGGAATCAGGAAAGACCTGAGTTCAAATCTGACCTCAGGCAGTTATTTGCTGTGCAACCGTGGGCAAGTCACTTAATTCTGTTTGCCTCACTTTCCTCATCTGTAAAATGAGCTGGAGAAGGAAATGGCGAACCACTCCAGTATCTCTTCCAAGAAAACCCTAAATGGAGTCATAAAGACAACTAAAACAGCACAACAACAAAAATTATCTATACTTTATTGTATTTTCATTTAAGTATTTCCCAAATACATTTTAAACTGATTTGGGCCACAAATGACCTATGGGCTGCCTTTTTATTTCCTCAGGTAAGGAAGCTTTGATCATATCTCTGAAACATATTGGTCCCAAGGTCCTAGATCAGTCATCAGCCCAAGTAACTCTAAGATTATAAGTCATTGAGCTGGTTCACCTTGTATTGGTAAAAAGGAGTTTCTTCACCAAAGCTCCCTCACACCAGACCAGTCCCACCCTTTAAAAATTATTACTGTTATTGGCATTCTCCTGCATGTGGTGGGGAGGACCAGAAATAGCAAACCAGCTCAATATGGTATTTTAATAGCTACTTCCCATTAAAATTCCACCTCCTCAAATACAATCCTTTTTTTAAAGAAAAGCAGGATGGCCCAGTAACCTGAGATTCGGCATAGAAGTCAACCTGAGTGATTATTACAGTGCTGACTTTCTATTGCTGTGTGACCCTACATAAGCAATCCTTCAATTTCTGTGAACTAAGCTAGTGCTCTCAAATGGGGGTGACCATCACCAAAGTCATTCTTGTCTCTCCTAAATCACTATCAAAAGATTACCAAACACCTTACAAATGAAAAAAAGAACACAATTAGAAGAATTAATAAAGCGCAAAACTCTCTCATCTTCAGGGGAACCACGTAGAGATATAGCCCACGAGGTCTTTATTTTGTTTTGAGTCCTCCTAGTTACCTGGATTGTTCCCTGCCAAAAAAAACCAAACAAACCACATCTTCCTATCTTGCTGTCATTCAACAAACAGATATCATTTGAAATAAATAGAAAGCTCAGTCCTAAATTACTCAAATTATGACTGACTCATCTGCTCTTTTTATTCTTGGATCTTGTTTAATCAGAGAGCAATGAAAAATAATAGCAGCAGTTGAAGGTCCATAGGAGTAGGGACTGGGACTATCTCATTCACCATTTTTCTAATGCCATCAATCAATGCTTGTTGATTTATTACCTCTTTAAAAATTATTTACTTAAAGATCTACAATGATTACAACACAGTACAAAAAATAAGTCATGAAATCATGGAATTTTAAAAGCTGGAAGTGGACATAAAAGCCTTTTTCTTTATTATCTACATGTAAATATTCCAAGAATAAATTAAAAACTTACATTGTGGAAAAGGAAAGTTTTAGTCTCGTTAAATAGGGAGATTGAAAGAAAAAAATGTGCCTGTGGAAATCCCCAGTGATAGCAAAGACACTGAAGACTTCCTCAATCCTAAAGGATTCATTTTGTGGAAAACAGTTTTAGCTAAATATGTTAATTACTCTCAGGAACTATTTGCCACAAACGACCACTATTCCTCATCTAGAAAACCAGACAGCTTCCTAATCTGTGCATGGAGCCAGTTTCTGTACTTGGCAATTAAAAAAATGTCTTTTGGAGAAAGAGGGTGATTTCAATGAGCAACTACTGTTTCCATCAGATGAACTGATGGCTTAATCATGAATAACATTGCCATTAAATTAACCCCCTGTGGATGCTAAGACAATGTAGCCAATGAACCAGTGTGTCGCACCTGTGTGAAATGGGCAGTAAAAGTCAGAGAAAGATTCATTGCCAATTGATAAATCAACCAACCAGCCACAATCTGATCCCTTATTTTAGATAGCTGTGTGATTTTTGCCTTGCTGCCTATAGTCTCTGTCCTATAACCTTCTTTTTAATAAGCAGATTCATTTCCCATTAGGGAGATGTCATGGTCTTTAGCAAACAGCTAAATTGGTTGATGTATGGGGAAAAATCTCAAGTCTATGCATTTTTCATTTTCTTTTGTTCTTTTGGGACAATTGGTGGTGGGGGTCTCGTGATTCCACTACAGATTTGGAGATAACATTAATGTAAGATGTGCTAGGTGCTTGAGCTGCAAAGACAGATATGAAAGTCTCTACCCACTCTCACACTTACTCAGATTACTTTCATAAAGGATTCCAAGTTTGTCTTTCTAGGGCCTGCGAGTCACTAGTGGACTCTCCAAAAAGTATCTGAGCTACGTAGTCTATGGGACAAATACTCAATTGGGGGTAGGGTATAGCTATAAATGGGGCCAGGGGAGGGGGTGCTGCTTCTTCTCGGCTATAGGCCAGAGACTGCCTCGTGATTCTTAATCAGCTCTTGACCTTAATGGGCTTGGTGGTAAAGATAGCCCAAAGGATTGATGAAGTAGAGGTAAATAGCAGCAGAGGACAAGGGAGAAGGTGCCACTAGCCTGGATCAGGAGCCGCCCTTTTCCCTACCCAACTTTTTTGCAGTCCCTTTGTCCTGCTACCTCTTTCTAGGCACTTTGAGCTCCTTGAAAGAAAGGACTATTTTTATGTCTTTTTAGACATAGAAAAGAGTGAGCCTGAGGACTTTATACAGCTCTGACTTATTTAAACCCAGTTCTTGCTCAAGTCAAGACATCTCCTTCATAATGTCATTGGTCCTCTTCAAGAACAAAGACAAACAAGAATACTTATCACAGTGCAGGGCACGTAGTAGATGCTTAATAAATACTTGTTGCCTTGAGTTGACCAACCAGTTCAGTCTAGCCTTTCCCAGCCTCTTTGACCACTCTTTACTGTGCATTTCCCTCATTGCTAATAAGCTCTCCTTCATCCCAGATTCCTTCCTCTTGTATTCCTTCCTTCTTCTGGTATTGATTGGAAGTTACCTTTCTCTAGAAGCCACCGTATTTCTTGTCATCCCCTGGAGGCTGACTGCTCCTTTTCTCATATTCCTAATACAAAAGGCCAGAAGGAAGATTTGGCATATTCCCTGTTCTCTACTGATATTTTCAGACCTTTCTTCTGACACTATCACTCAGCAACTATCTCTCTTCCTTTAAAGTTCATTCTATTCTGTCCACATCCTTGTTGCTATAATCTGTGTACCTCCAGGTAATTCTCCTTGTTCATAAAATTTAGTGCTTGGCTCAGTCTTTTCCACCCCAAAACCCATCTCTTTAAGCACCCTGGACTCCTAGTTCCTTAAGCTCTCAATTCCCATGATCTCTAGCTCCAGTTTATCAACATTGGAAGGAGTGACACACTTTAGATACTGGCTTCCTTCTCCTTCCAAGTCACCCTCATTAATAATACTAGCCTCCTTTACCCAGTGGTTAGAAAATCTTGTTCCTCAGTTTCCATGGATAGCAAAGTCCTATTCATTGGCAGGGCAACTAGGTGGTGCAATGGATAGAGTGTTGGGCCTGGAGTCAGGAAGACTCATCTTTCTGAATTCAAATCCAGCCTCAGACACTTACTAGCTGTGTGACCCCAGCAAGTAACTTAACCATTTTTGCTTCAGTTTCCTCATCTATAAAATGAGCTGGAGAAGGAAATGGCAAATCACTCCAGTATCTTTGCCAAAAAAACCCCAAATGTGGTCTCAAAGAATAGACCATGACTGAAATGATTAAACAACAACAAAATTCATTGGCAAAATTAAGGAGCTCGACTAAATCAGTGTTTCTATAGTGCTTTAACATTTACAAAGTGTTCTACAGATTGGATTTCATCTGATCCTCACAGTAACCTTGGGCTGTGGATACTATTTCATCCCTATCTAACAGATAGGAAAGTGAGGTGAATAGAAGTGACTTGCCCAGGGTCATAAAGCTAGTAAATGTATAAGATAAGATTTGAGCCTATGTCTCCCTGACTCAGGGCACTTATCTACTGAACTTGCTCCTCAGTTTCCATGGATAACAAAATTCCATTAATTTGGAAAAATTAAAAGGTTCAGTCTAAGTCAGAGGAAATAACACATGTATGTAGTGATTAAAATGGGCAAAATCATTTTCCTCTCAATAGCCCTGTGAGGTTAGGCAATACATGTATTATAATCCTTATCTTACTGAATTTCTGTGAAGTTAAGTGACATGCTTCATGACCCCATGGCAAGGAAGTGTGGGAGATGAGCCTTATACTAAAGTTCCTGACTCCAGCCCAACACTCTCCACTAAGCCTTTTAACTCCTCAACGTTTAAATTAAAAATTGCTTTAAATTGTAACTGTATTACTTCCAAGTATTCATAGTACCGTGAATGAGAAACTGACCTGAAATAAAGAACAAATACAATGTGGTCTTTTGAATGGAGGGCTGGCCTTATTGCCAGGAAGACCTAGGTTCCTGTCCTGTTTCTGACATGTACTAAGTACATTGCTGTGTAAATGTCATTCCAGCTCTGTGTGCTCCCAGGCAACTCTCAAAAAATCTGTTTCAGGTGAGATGTGGCTATGTATCAGTGGAGGGAATTTCTGTTTTAAGAATACCCTACATCAATGAAATCACAGGTCTGGGGAAAAAAATGCTTTGTAATTAACACATTATTTATTTTAAAGCAAATAAATGTTAAGTAGTTGTTAAAGTGCTTGATAAGTTTGCTTTCTTACATAGGACAAATATCTTCTCCCTGAAATTTAATTAACACAATTTGCTTAACAAACTCTCTTTTCATACATAATACAAAGGCAAACTTCAGTGCAGTCCATTTAAAGACTATCATTAATTCCAAATTAATAAGATAAGAATTAATAAAATCTTGCTGTTCTTAAACTGAGACAAATACCAAATACATGAGCATTTTAAAAATTGGCCATACATTCCCTCTCAGCCAAACTCTGTCTTTGCCTTAGTTCTTAAACCTTATATCTTTTTACCATATCCTGATTACATATTTCCCATTAGATACCCCATAGGAGGGATCTAGGGCATGGACCTGTGATATCATTTGTATAAGGAACTCCTGGATGAAAAAATTCCCTCTATCAATATAGAGTAGCAAATTCTCTGCAATTTATGTGAGGGAGCTCCTTGGGGCACTGAAAGGTTTACAGAATTGCCCAGGGGCACACATTTAGTATGGGTCAGAGGCAGGCTTGGACCTAGGTCTTCATGGCTCCTAGGTCAACTCTTCACTCACTAAGGTAAACTTGCTCTGAAGATCAACTTGTCTAAAACAGAGCTCACTATTTTACTTGCCCCTACAACCCATCCTTCTTCCTAACTTCCCTATATCTGTCAAAGACACCTCTATCCTTCATATCCCCCAGACTTGAAGCCTCAAGTCATTCTCAGTTCTTCATTCTTTCTCACCCCAACATCCAGATCTGTCATTCTATATCCACAACATCTCTCTTATCTATCCCCTTCTCTTCACTCAGAAAGCCAACACTTTCTAGTTCAGGCCTTTGTCACTTGTCACCTAGACTACTACAATAGCCTTCCTAGTTGAGCTCTCTGCCTCATTTCTCTTCCCACTTCAATCTATCTTCCATATGACTCTCGAGAGATATTCTTAAAGTACAGGTCTGACCATGTAACCAAGGCCACTCTTGCAACAAGTCAAACAGGGCCCTTACTCTGGGCCCTCACACTCATATGTCAGGGTAAATCAGACTTTGGAGGACCCTACTCATCATAGACACACACAAAAATTAAGATAAAAGTTAAATATACAGAATAAGACAAAATAATCATGAATGACCTGAATAACCAAGCAGCTGTTACCTTACTTATATGGGATATATTACATGGGATATGAGAACATCTCAATATACCTAAATTAAGCCAGCTTTTTCTTGAGAAGGAAATAGCAAACCACTATAGTACCTTTGCCAAGAAAACTCCAAAGCGTTGGACATGACTGAAAACGACTGAACAACAACAACAATTATCCTAGATTATGTTGTAGGAAATTGACGTAAAGGTAATTAATAAACAACAAAGGCAACAATAACGACTAGCAATTAAATAGCATATAGCCTAAAATTGAGGATGGGGACAGTTAAGTGACTTACCCAGGGTCACACAGCTAGTAAATGTCCAAGGCAGGGTTTGAGGTAAGGTCTTCCTGACTTAAAGTTCTAAAAGTTAAAAACTTAAGTTCTAAAACTTAAAATTCTCTATCCACTGACCTACTTAGATTAGATATCTCCATCACTATATTTGAAACCTCAGAAATAATAAATTTGGATGTGGGAAGCATACTGTTTTCCATTCTCTATTGCTTTGGAGGTAAGGACTAGAAGTAATGGGTATAATCAGCAAGGAGGCAGATCGTAGCTCAACATGAGTAGCTGTTGCGAGCAACTTGGCTTGGAGCAGGCCAGCCCCTGGCACAGGCTAACTGTATGACCACGAGCAAATCACTCAAACTCTCAGTGCCCTAAGCTAGTGTTCTCTAAACTATTTTGATAGCAATATGTGCCATTGTCACATTTTGAGACATATTTTAAAACTGACATTAGATGAAATACATTTTAAATATTTTATTTTTTAATGGTACAATTTTTTCTGCTCTAGTGTTACTTTTTTAGTGAAAAAAGTAGGATTAACTCTGCTTATATAGGGGAAAAACTATGTATGTCCTGGCAGATAGGTCAGACACATTATTTATAATTGTTTTGGTAATTAATTATTTGGTTAATTTGACATATGTAGCTTGCCAAGTATGTGAGTTTTTAATCTACTCTGTTGAAAGATACACAAGACAACAATCAATAATAGGTCGTCAGTGAATATTTTAATATTATTCAGGGTAATCATTTTTAGGATAAAGACTGAACCTGAGTTCATTGGCAGAGGGAGACTCCCTCTAACAATGTAGGCTTGAATCTTTTTCTGCAATTTATAGACTTAGAGAGTTAGTCTGAACACTGAGTGGTTTTGATTTTCACAGGTTGAACCAACCTATAAGCGTCAAAGGCAAAATTTGAAACCTACATCTTCCTGGCCCCAAGAGCAACTCTCTGTTTACTAGGCCACTTTGCCTTTTATAATTTTTAGTGATTTTTTATAGTTTCTTTGGTGGAGTTCTTTCATTACATACTTTATGTGAAATTGTATATTGTTTCTATTATATTTTGTTTGCATGACTATTTTTCTACAATTATATTCTAGCCAGAAGGCAATAGGAACTCTTCTCCAAATTCTATCTGCCATCTCCTGCCTCTCTGAATTGCCCATCTTCCAACCCTGAAATGCACTCTGTCTTCATCTCAGGCCTCTCTCAATTCTTCCTTCCCCCCCAGGTTCAGCTCAAGTTTCATCTCTTCCTGGATCTCCCTAGCTATAATTTCTCTCCCATTTAAACCTTTCTTGAGCTCTTTATATCTTGACCTTAGCTCACTATAATCTATACTGCATTATAATTATTTATCTACATGTCATAACCTGTAAAGCAGCTAGGTGGTGGAGTGCATAGCTATAACACCAGGCCTAGAGTCAGGAAGACTCATATTCCTGAGTTCAAATCTAGCCTCAGACACTTACTAGCTGAATAGCCCTGGGTTAGTCATTTAACCTTGTTTGCCTCAGTGTCCTCATCTGTAAAATGAGCTGGAGAAGGGAATGGCAAAACACTCTTGTAGCTTTGCCAAGAAAATCCCAGAGTAGGACATGACTGAAAACAACTGAACAACATAACCTGTAAGCTCCCTGAGGGCAAGGATTGTATCTTTATCTTTTAGTGTCAATAGGCAATCAGTTGACATTTATTAAGATCCCCTATGTATCAGGAACTGTTTTAGATGCTAGTGATACTAATGTGAAAGGGAGATAGTCTCTGTTCTCAGGGACCTTACATGTTACTAGGGACAGACTAAGTGTTCACAGATGAGTAAATATAGACCATGTACAAAAAGGATACACCATGATTTTGAGCAGGGCTAACAAAAGGAGAAGGGAAGGAAATAGGCATTTATTATCGTGTCTATAATAGTATACATCATGCCAAGTACTATGCTGAACACTTTTTACAAATATTATCTCATTTGATCTGCTCAACAACCCTGCAAGTTGGGTGATATTCCCATTTTACAGTTGAGGAAACTATGGCAAATAGGGGCGAAATGATTTGCCCATGGTCACACAGCTGGTGAAGTGTCTGGGGCTGGATTTGAATTCAGATCTTCCTGACCTCAGGTCCAGAGTTCTATCCATTGCACCATCAGCTGCCTTTTGAAGGCTGTAGCATGTGAGCAGAGGCCTGAACAGTGCTAGTGACGCAAGAGGTAATGACAACTAAGACAAAGGGACACATGAAAGGAGAGGAGTTGTTACGTATCAGGAATAACGAGTGTGGCTGGATCGTTAGGTGACGAGAACAGCAACTGGTAATCAGCCTGGAAAGGTGTCTGGAACCGAATGGCGAAGTGCTTTAAGGTCCTTGTATTTGATTCTACATCTGTGGAGAGCCACTGAGGCATCTTGAGGAAAGGAAGGACGCAGCCAGCTTTGCATTTTAGGAATATCAATTTGACGGTTGTATGGAGGACGGATTGGAGAAGACCTAGATGCAGAGACACCCACTGGGAAGCTATTGCAGAACCCCAGCCAGCGATGATGAGGACCTGGACGAGGTGCAGGCGACTCAAGTGGTCATATAGAGCATATCCAGATTTAGACAATCATTTCAGCTCGGTGTAGCTCAGTGTTTTAAATCACAATAATACTTATGAAAAGGTGATGGTCATAAGCAAATTATTCTAAATGTTAATCAATAAGCCAATATATTTTATAAGGGCCCGTGAATTTCATAATATATTTTTTATACATTGTTTATAAAAATAGGTCCCACGAAACTGTTTGCCTGGGTGCCCTGCAGACTTTAGGAGCAGCCCAGACTTTAGGTACCAACCCCCTGATATCGCTAGAGTCAAATGCAAAGTCACTTAAACCTGTTTGCCTCGGTTTCCTCATCTGTAAAATGAGCTGGAGAAGAAAAAAGCAAATCATGCCAGTATCTTTGTCAAGAAAACCCCAAATGGGGTCACAGAGAGTCAGACACAAGCAAACAGCAACTTATCTTTCCAGGTTTATTGTTCATTTCTGCCCTAGAACATGCCTTCAGTACAGCTAAATGGGCCTTCTTGCTATGCCTCTGGTACAACAGAAATATCACCGGTACTGGGATCAGAGGACCTGGATTCCAATTCCACCTCTTGCACTAATTATCTGTGTGATCTTGGGCAAGTCAGTCAACCTCCCTAGGCCTCAGTTTTCTCAACTAAATGAAGAGCTTGGACCAGATCAGGGATGGGGAACCTGCAGCCTCAAAGCCACATGTAGCCTTTTAGGTCCTCAAGTGCAGCTCTTTGACTGAATCCAGACTTCACAGAACAAATCCCTTTAATAAAAGGATTTGTTCTGTAAAACTTGGAAACAATCAAAAGGCTGCACTCGAGGACCTAGAAGGTCACATATGGCCTCGAGGCTGCAGGTTCCCTACCCCTGGACTACAGGGCCTCTGAGGTACCTTTCACCTCTAGATCAATAATCTTAAAATACTCCACATTGCATATGAAAATACTCATTTTATTTGGTATTTAAGTTCAGAATAAAAATGAATAAAATGAAATGAAAAAGTTACGATAATGCAACTAAGTATTATGTAATATGTGAACTATATGAACTATGTGTCATGTAAACTATGTACATTTTAATAAATACCACTCTCTGGTTGGTTCTTACATTTCAGAGTGCTCTCATTGGGCCATATCTCTTAAGGACTGTCTGAGAGATGATAGGAAGCTATTGAAAACTTATTCCCTTCTGGCAAACTAAAGATCTTAGAGAGGAAGAAAGCCATTGTCTACCACTCTCCCAAAGTGATGATCTTAGCAAGTGAAAAATTAAGTATGAAAGAGCAAGAAAAGAAAGTCACAACTTATACTATGGCGGGTGAGTCTGGAATGGGGTGGTCATCTTGAAAGTAGATCTGTCATCTTGCTCAAGGGGGGGGATGGAACATTTCTTTACATATTAAGAAATTATGCAAGGCTTATTTTAATGTTCCATATGTTAGAGTGTCCTGAATCTATGAAATGGATTGAGAAGCAAGCTAAAACTTCAGGAAAAGGCCAAGCTAACAAAGAGCCCCAGTTTCCTCATCTCTAAAATGGGATAATGATATTTACACCACCTACTGCATCATTCATATTGGAAGCTCTTTTTAATACAAAGAAAATGCTATATAAATATAAATCTGGTGTTACTGTTATTATCAATATTTTTTTTACCTTCCCCTTCCCTTTGTCTTTCTCCCCTGTAATTATTATTGTTAATATTATTATTATATTATTACCTTTGATGGGTTTAACTTTTATTTTCTTTTGTACCTCTTCTTCTCCCCTTGGAAGAAGCGCTAATAAGCCATTAAATGAACAAAAAGATAGTAGGAAGAAGGAGGAAAAGGACCCAAATAATCCACAAGAGCAGCAGTTAGTGATAATTAAAAATTGATAGAAGTTAAAATAGATTTTTCAGACCCCCCAAAATAAAAATTCTTAAGTTTCAAGATATTTTGTAAGGAATATATTTTTTAAGATAACTGCTCACTCTCCTCAAGTTTTCTTATTACTCCTTTTCTGGATCTCTCATTTCACCTTACGGCACCAGATATATCATGCTACAGGATTATCAGTCTATGTCTCTTTTGCCTTTGGGGGCCAAACTCTTTGAAAAGGCTGTCTACAATAGGTGCATCTACTTTCCTTTAACTCCTCAATGTCTTCTGACTTTATCATTCCACTAAAATTGCTCTTTCCAGTTATTAATGGTCTCTCAATTGCCAAATCCAATGGACTTTTTAAAATCCTCATCCTTCTTGACCTCTCTGCAGCCTTTGACGCTATCGATCACTCTCTACTCCATGATGCCTTCTTTCTAGGTTTTTTGGGACACCATTCTCTCCTGGTTCTCCTTCTACCTATCAGACCACTCTTTCCCAGTCTCTTTTGCTAGATCCTCATCCAGATCATATCTTCTTGCTATGGGTGTCCCATAGGGTTCTATACTTGGCTCTCTCATCTCTCTATACTATTATACTTGGTGATATCATCAGTTCACGTGAATTTGATGACCATCTCTATGCTGATGATTCTCAAATCTTCCTATCCTGCCCCAACCTCTCTCTACCGACCTCTAATCTCACATCTGCAACCGCCTTTCAGACATCTTGAAATGGATGTCCAAGAGACATCTTAAACTCAATATCTTAAACTCCAAAACTGAACTCATTGACTTTCTCCTAACTCCCTCCCCAACTTCCTGTGCATTTTCTCGGGCTGTTACCTTATCTACCAGGATAATCCCTCTCTGCCTACTCCTATATTTTATTTTCATCAAGGTTGCTCTAAATAAATGCTCTGTTTTATGAGATCCTATCACATTAAAAACAAACAGGCAATGACTACTTTTCAAGTCACGTATTTGCTTCTGATTCTACATTGGTTACTTCATCTTTGTTTGGCACAGCCAGCAGAATTTTTAATTTCACTCAAAGTTGAAATCAATCTTAAAATGTCAGAGAATATATAATGGACTCATGGGATCCATGGATTCATAAAGACCTATGGATAAATTGCCAGGGACCCACAATTTTGGATGGGAACAAATTATATTTCATTTCAATAAAATTGGTTTCCTTTGCATTTTATTTTATGTGTTTTAAAATATTATGCTTAGAAGTCATCCATAGGCTTTACCAGATAACCAAAGGGGTCCATGATACAAAAACAGTTAAGAACCCCTGATCTAGTCCAACACCCTCACTCTATAGATGAAGAAACTTAGGCCTAGAGAAGTTAAGTGACTTGCCCAAAGTGAGGCAGGTAGTAAGAGTGAAAGAGCTGGGATTTGACATTTTCTCTGACACTAAAATCCAGTGCTTTCCATTTTCCATTAACAGCTTTTCTTGGTCAGAGTTCTGGGAACACCATGCCTCACCTGAGAGAAGACGATCACCTGAAATCTCATCACCATGCAGATTGACTCCATTTGTGATATTCAATATCTTCTTACCTCCCTCAGTTGCCTCTCTCCTTTGACTGGGTGGAGCAATAATTTCCTTCCAAAGCCTTCCTTTATAGAGGGCTTAGAACTTTCTAGGTAACTCCATTTTCCTTCAGCAGTTCAAATTGGTTTTGAACTCCTTGGAACATCATTCCAGAGCCAGGTACTCCTTGCTAAACTCCCTTCATTTTTCCCCACCTTACACTTTTCAACTTCCTTTTGTGGATTATCTTTCCTCATTAGATTGTAAACTCCTTGAGGGCAGGAACTTCATCTTATTTGGATCCCCAATGCTCAGCATAGTACCGGAATAGCAGGTGCTTAATAAATATTAATTGAATTGAATATGCCACAGACAAAAACACCCCAAACAGTCCTTTAAAAATTAATCAATATCTTTATACCAAATATTTCTATAAAACAGTAAATTCAAAGGTGGCAAGACAGTTCTTCAGCTTTTCTAGGTTATTTAAAATAAAGTAGCTTGACTTTCAGTGCCCCCCTCCCCTAGATACTAGACCTAGACCTAGATATCAGAGTAGAATTAAACATTTAAATGAAAAAAGGGTATTTTCAGCAATAGTCATATTCACGGCTCTTGAAGATTTAAACATGAATGCTCCATGAATATCAAATCTACATCACAAAAGTGCTGACTGCAGTGGAGGGGGTATGAAGCACCAGATGTACCATACAGTGAAATAAGCCAACTCAATCTAGGATGTCTATGTAAAAAGAGGAATCATTAAAATATTAGACCTGAGATCTCACAAAGGAGCTTAGCAAACAGACATTACTCTGCTGATGTTTATCCAATTGATTCCAGAGCAAGAAGGAATCTGGGAACAGGATATTTTATATCCTTTTCCCATTGGCTTAGAGAAGTAATGAAT
This sequence comes from Phascolarctos cinereus, assembly GCF_003287225.1. Lineage (NCBI taxonomy): Eukaryota > Metazoa > Chordata > Mammalia > Diprotodontia > Phascolarctidae > Phascolarctos > Phascolarctos cinereus. The sequence goes on from NW_027555736.1 coordinate 181,259,064, forward strand.
TCAACCCAACACTACACTTCCACAAATGAAAATGTTAACCCAAAATACCCTCTTTTATACTTCAACCCCATCACTGGAAATAATCTATAGTTGTAAGATGAACACTACAATAAAAAGGGGGCAATTGTCTCAGAGTACCTAGGTTACTGAGGACCACTTAGCTCCATTTTCCATTAAATGATTCCCTTTGATCAATCTGCTAAGCAATAACCATCTGTTAAGGCATTTACTATATATACTAGATATGAAGTATAAAAAGACAAAAACAAAATTGTACCTGCCCTCAAGGAGCTTACATTCTATTGGAGAGAAAAATATGTACACATATAAGTATATGCAGGAGAAATACAAGGTAAATGTCGAGAGGATCAGGGAAGATTTCAAGTAGGAGGGGGCATGTGGGCTGAGTTTCAAAGGCTTTGGAAGAATCACATATCTAGATTCTCTTCTTTTTCAGATGGGGAAACTTGGGCACATAGAGGTTAAATGACTTACCCAGGGTGATAGAGCCAGGATGCATCTGAGAGAGTAGTATATGAACCCAGGTCTTTCAGCAACTCCAGAAGAAGCAACGGATTCTAAGGTTCTAATGGAACCAAATAAATGTCTCATTCTTATTTTAAAATGAGTTTAAGTATGATCCTTGCATAATACTTCAAGGATCTGTGGATTCAGCAATGTTAGTACTACCTCCACTGACAGATAGCACAAGTCTTCTTTGCCTTAGTAGACTGTAAGTTCCTGTAGCCAACCTAGTTATGAACTTTTCTTTCCTTTTTTTTTTTTTGGGGGGGGGCTGTTACCGGTCCTCAGGGAGCAGACATCTACTCTGCTTCTGGGTTCATATTCAAAGTCTTGCCAGTTTGATCGACCCTGTGCAAACTGGAATTCCTCTCTCCTCAATAACCTGTGAGAGTCTGGGGTCACTCTCTGGTGGAGAGCTCTCCGTATAGATGGCTCGTTATTTCGAGATTGATGTTTATATTTCATATGTTGGACAGCGCTATTTGTGACTGTTTTGTCCATGGACCTCACATGTCCTTGATCTCCTCCTGACCTATCAGGATGCAAGTTCTTACAGAGCAGTGACTGCTGCCCTTTTCTTCCCCACTTGTGTCTCCACTGCTTAGCCCAGTTGTTGCTGTTGCTTAGTGATTTTCAGTCACATCCACCTCTTAGTGACCACTGTTCACAAAGATGCTGGAGGGGCTTGCCATTTCCTTCTCTAGTTCATTTTACAGATGAGGAAACTGAGGTAAACAGGGGTAAGTGACTTTCCTGGGGTCACACAGCTAGTAAGTGTCTAAGAACTATGCACAGTACTAGGCACACATTAAGCCTTTGACAAATGCTTTTTTTATTCATTTACCCATCTATTCCTTTGTTCATTTTTGTCTGTCTCTTTATGGTCATGTAACAGAATCCCTCTGTTATAATCCCTCTCGATAAATAACTTTCACCCTAGGACATGATTTCTGTGAAACATATTCTGGGAAATGCTCCTACTATATGTAGACAAAGTACACCTATTTATAATAAGCACTTCACTTTCCCAGTCTTTTTTCTTTCCTTTTTAATGAACAAGAGAATAGATTGTCATCCTACTTCACATAAAAATTCTTAATACTTAAAGATTGTTAAGATTCTTTAGCCTGAAGAAGGAGCAGAAAAATGACCCAATTCTTTCTCTTTTGTCTCTTCTCCCATTGCACTATGGTTGGCTTTTTTCTGGATGTGCAGATCTCGCTCCCCTTTCCCTCCTCCTCCTCTTCCCAACCCTGCACCCACACAATTTCAATCGGTTTCATAGGAGTTCAAAACGAGAGAATAAAAAGGACTCTGATACAGACAGAGGTAACTTCAGACCCTTCCACCTGTCATTTCCCATATAACTGACCTCTCATGCACTCTCTTAGGCATAGCCTAGCTTGCTTTATTTATACATGCTTCATTTCTGCTCCTGGAGTATAATCTCATTGAGGCCAGGGACTGAATCATTTCTATCTCTGTATCCCAGACAACTACTACAATGCCTTGCACATAGTAGGTATTTATTTTTTTGGGGTGGGAAGAGTAAAAGAACAGAAACGGAAATAAAATTCAGTGTGTATGGTGACGGGGTAGTCAAAAGAGCCGACACAACCTTAGATTACATTAATAGAAGTATTTGTTATCACAGCTTAGTTTGCTAATCATGCTTGAGTCTTCTTGACTCCAATTGGTTTTTGGTCTTTTTACAAAGATAATGGAGTGGTTTATCATTTCCTTCTCTAGCTCGTTGTACAGATGAAGAAACTGAGGCAAACACAGTTAAGTGACTTACCCACGGTCACACAGATACTAAGTGTCTGAGGCCACATTTGAATTCAGGTCTTTCTGACTCCAGGGCTGGCATTCTATCCACTGTACCACCACACTGCCCTAGTAGTACCCAGAAAAAGGGATATGAAAATCCTACTACACACTGCCCTGGTCCAATCATACTTAGAGTATTGTAGCCAATTCTGAGCATCATATTTTTGGATAAGACACTTGATCAATGCCTGTAGTGTGACTGAGAATAAAGCAGAGATATAGTATGGGTTGAATAGAGAGGTGGCCTCAGAAGTACAAACATTCAGGATCAAGATCTGCCCCTAACACATCTGACTTGTGTGAGTAGGCAAGTCTCTTAAGCTGTCTGTGCTCCAGATAGCTCTAATACCAGAAGTAACAGACAAGTTCACTGATAATCTGTTTTGGTGGAGAGAATTTGCACACCAGGAGCTCCCTATGCCAATTTAGTTACAAATTTAGTACATGTGACCAGGTGGTATCCAGAAGTGGGAAAACCAGGATGAGGACAGACTTGGAACTATGCCATGTAATGATAACTTGAGGAAAATAGTAGTTTTTAGCCTGAAGAGAAGATGGAGGAGACTCTCAATTGGCAAAGATGGTGACATGGAATATTCTAGCCAAGCCCAACTCTCTCAAGATCAGGGTTTCTTAACCTCCTTTGTGTCATGAATTCTTTTGGTAGTTTTTTGAAGTCTGTCAACCCATCATCTGAATGATGTTTTTTAAATACATAAAATAGAGCACATAGGATTAGGAAGGAACCCAATGTTGTGGAAATATAATCTATAGACTGAAAAAGTGCAATCATGTGGATCTAGCTACAAGTCTAATAAGTAGTATAATTGTGAAGCATAAATGATATTTAAGATATCTAAAACAATTGTATTATGATTTTAAAATACCTTTGATTTCTATTGGTGACTCACAGATACCACTTCTACTACTGTGGCTTGTTGCCTGTAGTCATAATTGAAGGAAATTCTAAATTTCGGTTAGAGGTAAATCAAAATAAGGATGTGATTTTTCCCCCCATCAAAGTTCATGGACCCTCTAAAATCTGTCTACAAACCCCTGCTCTTGTCCATTGCAATGGTCTATGATTCAAAATCTCCTCCTTTACCAGGTACCTCTAACTAGAAGACCTAACATCTCTTGTCCTCTGGGATTCATGAGATTGCCTCCAAGATTCAACACATCATCTGAGAATCGCTGTCTGTTTGTTTTATATTCAAGCAAAGAAATGCAAATCAGAAGAAGTGGGCTAGCTGCGCCAGAGCTCTATCTACCACATGGACTACAGTTGTTGTGCTGTTGGGGATCATGTGTGGAGGGTACCATCCCTCTCCCTTTGCCTTTCTTGACATGATACGACACCAGAAAAGGAAAAAGAGAGACTAAGGGTAGGGTGAACCCTTTTAACATCCCTTGAGTTGATCATTGGTTCTTCCTACTCCATAGTCAATAAGGGAATTGGTTCATGATCTCAAATTCCTTCAGCACCAAGCCAGAGCACATGGTCCACAGGAAGCAGGTAGGAAAGTACCGGGTATGTTCTTGCAACATTTTATGCCAGTTACCACACTAGCTATGTGACCCTGGAAAAGTCACTTAACCCTTGTCTGCCTCAGTTTCTTCAACTGTAAAATGAGGATAATAATAGCACCTACCTCCCAGGGTTGTTGTGAGCATTAGATGAGATATTTGTACAGTGTTCAGCAATGTGCCTGGCATATAGTGGGTGCCACGTAAATGCTTATTCCCTTGTCCTTCCCTTCCCTTCCTTCTTTTCTTATTACCTCTCTTTCTCTTCCTCTCTCTCTTCCTCCTTTCTCTCTCCCTTTCTCTTCTCTTTAGTCTTCATTTTCTCTTGCCTTCTCTTAGCATTATTCTCAGGGTATTATGAGTCATACACACAAATGATTATCGTACAAAGTAGAATGGGATGAATATACAAGAGAGGTACAAAGAAAATGACCCAAGCATTCGGAGGAGGAAAAAATTGCTTAAATCGAATACCTAAGTGCAAGATAAGAGTGAGGTGGCATTATACCAATACATGTGAAAAAAAAAAAGACCTAAGAGATTTGTTCACAAGCTTGATATAAGCCAACAGTGTGACCTGGATGTGAAAAAGGCTAATGAACTCAGGCTGAATTAGTGAAATTAGTGTCCAGATCAAAATAGTAATGGTCCCACTATAATCTACACTGGTAGACTGCATTGAAATATCAAGGTAAAGCCTGGCTATCACATTTTAGGAGAGACATTGACAAGCCAGAGTGCATAGAGGCAGGCGACCAGGATAATGAAATTACTGTAAGCCACATCAGGAGGAATAATTAAAGGAACTTGTGATAATTGTGCTGGAAAAGAGAAGACTTGAAGGGGAAGAGAGAAGAGGAAGAGATGTACATGAAACTGTTTTCACGTTTGTTGAATCAATATTCAAATATTTGAAGAACTTTCAGGTGGAAAACAGACTTGTCTTAATTCTATTTAGCTCTAGGGGAAAAAGCCGGGGCTGAAAGATGGAAGTTAGGATGCCAATTTCAGTCAAATATAAGGAGTAGTTTTCTAGCAATCATAATTAAACAATACAATGGAGTGCCTTTTGAAGTAGTGAGCAAGCTCTTAGCCATGGGTAGTGTATGAGCACACCCTTGATATCCATATACCAGGAACAGGAATAGTATAGAGAGAAGTTAGACTAAATTACCTCAGAGATTAGTTTTCTAGGTTTTTTTTCAAATCCAACATTCTATGGCTCTGGTTCTAGGTGACCTTTCTACCTGTGTGATCTTGAACATGTCACGTAATCTCTCTAGCTCTCGGTTTCTTTTTCTGTAAGATAAGAGATTGGGACTCAGTGACCTCTAAGATCACTTCCAGTTGTTGAGTCTATGATTTTAAGAAACTCATCATCATCATCATCATCACCAGTGACAGTAGCATAATGCTTTAAAAGTGGCAAAATGCTTAATTTCTCTGTGCCTCAGTTTCCTCATTTTTTTAAATAAGGATGATACTACCATACCTAACTGTCTCACCAAGTTGATTTCAGGATCAAATGAAATATGTATAATGTATGGTGAAGGTTTTAATAACTGTAAGGAAGATAAGGTATACACAATTGCCCAGCTCCTACTGTTTACTCTACTCCAAATCCCTTTTTGCTCTTAATTCAATTTAATTCAATTCAACAAGCATTAATGATTAATCACCAAGTTACCTGCTCAGTACTAGGTTACTTCGCACTTGTGGACATGTTGTTTTTGAGATGTTTTGTGAGTCCTGACTTATGTGATCTATCACCTCAATTAGAGTGTAAGCTCTTCAAGAGTGTGGACTATGTCTTCCAATAGCAACTGCTTTAGCATTCTGCACTCAGACAGTGCTAAATAACAGTGAATTTTTAGTAAAAAGAAATAGTGATTATTTTTTACTTGTCACTTTCTATGACTCTTAAAAACACTAAAAACCAGTAAGAGGGTTTTTATATGTGACAAAAGAAAGCTCTTCTGTACTAATCAGGAGCATGATTTTTAAGTCCCTCTCAAAATTTAGAAGACACAGAAAGGACATATATTTTTATACACGTCACCCATGGCCTAGGATCAACATGAGGTCAGGCTCAATTCTCAAGGACCCCAAAGAGAAGGGATCGGGGTTTTGCTTGAATTCTCTAGCTCATTATACCCACATCCCAGAAAAGAGCCCTGGAGAAAATCTCTAAAGCAAAACTTGGCTGCGGTTGATGTCTAGAGTCTCCTGTCAAATGAATTAACAGGGTCTTTTCTAAAAAAAGTATCCAATGTGTATGTTATATATCGGCTATAGGATAGCTATTTTTTCCTCTACCACAAAAGAAATGTTTAAAAAGCAAGATGAATAAGTATGCTTTAACAAAATACTTTAAATATGAAACAATAACCTATGACATATATTATCCTAGGAGGTAAAACAACTTACAAGGAATGCAGAACAAATACTATATTTTCATCTCAGATCTATTCTGTATGAGCATCTCACAAGACTGGATTTCCCCATCAGACAAACACGAGTTTGGCTATAGGCCTTTAGCTACAGTCTTCCTGTTAGTGATGCTTTTCTCTTCTGAAAAGCTGTTGTGAAAAGCAGTTTCTGCTGGCATCCAGACTAGCACCCAGACTCAAAATCTTTTTATCTCAGAAACACTGTTCAGTTACCTATACTCAGGGAAATAGACGCAAATCAGAAAGAACAGCCAGAGACTTGAGATCTAGATTCAAGCTTGCTTGGATAAGGACATATTCTTGCTGCCAGGTGTCTAACTGCTATACCCATTGGGTAAATAGGGAAAAGAGGGAATCATTCCTCTCCCACTTAATAGTCAAAGGAAAAGTTGACACCAGGTGTTTGCTAACAATGAGACTGCCTTAAAAGTTGTTGTTGTATAGTCATTTTCAGTCATGTCAGACTCTTTGTGACCCCTTTTGGGGTTTCCTTGGCAAAGATACTGGAGTGATTTGCCATTTCCCTCCCCAGCTCATTTTATAGACAAAGAAACTGAGGCAAACAGGGTTAAATTACTTTCTCAGGGTCACACAGCTAGTAAGTGTCTGAGGTCAGATTTGAACTTAGATCTTCCTGACTCCAGGCCCAGCACTCTGTCCACTATGCCACCTCGTTGCCCAGCTTTAAAAGAAGACGCATTATTTTCCCATAGCTCTTATCCACTATTATCCATAGCTCTTCCTGGATGTGTGACCAATAATCTTCAATATAATCTTCATTCCCTAGGAGACATAAAACCAACCTGGAGATTCTGTTTGCAAATGTTTTTGAACAAGGGGCCAAAACCTGGGTCTAACCCCAGAGGGTCAGAGTATGTATGCCCAACTCAGAGAGAAATGCCCATGTCAGGAGATCAGGAGGTTCCCCTGATTAGCATCATTAAAAACATATGACAAATTCTTCATCCAAATGAAAAAGTTATTCATAGCCAGCTCCTTACAGAAGAAGATAATTGTATTTAGATTGGAATTAAAAGGGATTTCAGAGGTCATTTATTTCACCCTCTTCCCACTTTACAAGTTATCAAAAGGAGGTTTAGAGACTTAATGACTTATCCATGCTCACATATATTACAAATTGAAGAGCCAAGATTCAAACTCATGTTCTCTGACTCTGAAAGCTGGAACACTGGTAAAAATTATTCAAACCTGTGAATAATGATCAAGATCGTATGGGTTTTTTTTAAACGCTATCAGAATTCTGTTTGTCATGTCCATCAGAATGAAAAAATTAGAGAGAGAGCTTTGTTTGGAGCAGGGACCTGAGTTTGAATCCTGGTTCTATTACTTACTATCTATGTGGCCAAAAGAAAACCAGTTATCCACTCTGAGCCTCAGTTTCCTCATCTGTAAAATTAGAGAATTCAACTAGATGACGTTTGAGTTTCCATCTAAGTCTATACTACTACAATCTTCTTGCTAAATTCTATTTTTTCAAACCTAGAACACAGCTGGGTAGTGAGTGGCAAAGCAATCTGGATCAGGTGAAAAAATTCCAAAATACAGATACTCTTAAAACATAAAGAGTTAATGGTACTTTTCAAGTTCCAAACTTTGCAGCAAACTGATAATTTGGTCTGGTATACATTTGCAAAAACATTATGAAGTTCAAACAATTACTTAGGCTTAGGTTATCTAGGAAAATTTCTCCACCACTCTTCACATCTGCAGCCTCCATGCCCATCCTCATGCTACTAGCTTCAGTTTTGGACTATATTTCTTGATTATATGTGAACAGAAATTTGGAGAACAAAAGAGATTGGAATTATCTAAGTACCAATGGATATAGAAAACATAGTACCAACCATTTTACAAAGTACTTACAAGAAGTATCAGTTTCTGACATTCACTCGAATTAATATACTTTCAATAAGAATGTGGCAACCAACAGTTATTTAAAGTAAAGTAAACAGAAGAAGAAAGGGTGGGGAGTTGGAGAGGGGGGAAAAAGGAAGAGGGAGAGAGGGGGAAAGGATGAATGGAGAAAGAAGGAAGAAAGGGGAGAGAGAGAGAGAGGGAAAGAGACAGAGAGAGAGAGAGAGAGAGAGAGAGAGAGAGAGAGAGAGAGAGAGAGAGAGAGAGAGAGAAAGAGAGAGAGAAGCAAAAACTATATCAATGCCCTGGATAGGCATTATTCTCCACAAACGTTCAACCTCAGGGTTGCAGGTTCAGTTCTGTATATCCAAATATACCATGTATGGATGAGTAGGGCTTTTTTTTTTCCAGGCCAGCTCACCATCCCTTAATGTGAATCTTAAATCAAGTCTTCTGGTTCACGTTGGTGATTTGCAGCATATTATATACTTGCTCTGATTAATTTCATATCTGGGGCTCAGAGTCGACCAGTTCAATCTTACAAACACTGTATAATATGAGTGCTGCAGTCAGTCCTTAAAACGTGCAGTCCTCTCTCCAATTCTAATTTTAATATTTTGTAATAGGTTCTGTGCATCTCATTTGTATTTATAAATGAGATCTCTGTGTGTCGGAAATAAAACTGCAAGCACATGTTAATCATATGTCCAGTACTTTAATATCATGTATAAATATGTGCTTACCTGTGTGGGGGAATGAAAAGAAGAACCACAGAAGAAAATAAGGGTCAGTGACTCCTCTCTCTCTCTCTCTCTCTCTCTCTCTCTCTCTCTCTCTCTCTCTCTCTCTCTCTCTCTCATTCTCCTTTCCTCCCTCCCTATCTATATAGTATGCTATACTAATATTCAATAAATTCAGATAATGACAGTAGGTGGCTTTTAGAATTTAAGCCAGAAAAGGAAGTTTGGTATAATTAAAGAAATCATTGATAACCCAGTCACAAGAGTGTTTTTCTTTTAAAAAGTGGGAACCCCCCCCCCAGCAAATTGTTTCTACTTAACAGGCAAATATATCCCCCTTCTTCTGGTTCCCAGGTCACAAAAGGTGGTTATCCTGTCACCACCGCTGATTTCTGAGAAGTGTGACACGCATTTAGTTGTCAGTTCCTATCAGCAGCATTCAGGAATCAACATTACATCAGCAGCAAGGCACACCATTTTATGCTCTTTTGGAAGATAATTAGAGTTCCCTTTTGTTGCAAATAAGATGTAAAACAGCTATAACTGCTGGTGAATGTGATTAAAGTAACCTCTATAGAACCCCATTATTCGAGACAGATTCCTTCAGATGCATAATTTCCCCATTTTAAGAAAACATAATGCATGCATATAAAATTCAAATTGTCGAGACACCTCGAACAAAAATTAGTACTCTATTAAGGCATTCTTAGTAGCTGGTTAACATGTAAAACTCTTTAAGTGTATTTTAACATAATCATGAAATAATAGTATGTGTCACAGAAGGTAAACATTTTACAGTGAGAGCCTTCTTCAGACAAGATCCACAGATTAAACTTTTTTTTTCTTGAAGAACTTCACGATAAATGTAGGAAGACTTGCCCAGCATTTCAGACAAAAATACCCTTGCATACTTTTGTCATATGTGTCTACAACCATAGGGTAGATACATGCACACTAGTATGTATACAGATATGTATGTTTGCAGATATGTACATGTATGTAGATATCATATGTACATGTATGTTACTTCTTAAGTTGTATAACTAAAATTTGAGGACTTCATATTTCTGAGGATTTACTCTATAAAAAAAGCCAAATGTGTCTATTGCAAATAAAATTGCATATATACATCAATATATCAAAGAGAGGTTTAAAAAAAGCAATTGCCTAAAATATATAATTTTCCAAACTTTATTAAAAACAGAATGATTTTAGAGAAACCAAGAAGCACTTTGTGCAGAGTCTTTCTCTGTGTGTATCGCCTCTGCCCAAATCTAGTATTGTGCAGAGACACTGCCTAGGGGATGGAGTGTCCCAAACAATCGTTCAATACGTTTACCTTCACCGAGGTGACTGCAGCTATTCACTTGACAAAACAATTCATAAATATTTGTTCTTTTCAGAAAGAATCAGTTGCAATCGATAAATTCACCCAGGATTGCCAAGACAGTGACCATTACTTTTGTGGAAGAGTTATAATTATAAAATCAAATCCTTGGTTGGCTCAGCTGGGTACCTCAACTTCTAAAGAAAATGTTATTAAAGAAGCTTACAAATGAATAATCATTCCCAGCAACTCACAGCGGCTGGCACAGTGGGAAAGTGTAAGAAATGGGGAAAGTTTTAAAATGGGGGTCTGATTAGGAGGACGACAATCTTCTGTCAAGAGGAGGTATTGTGTGAGTGTCCTCAGGAGAAAAAATTTTCACCTGAAAAGAGACAGCGTTATGAGCACTATAGAATTGTAGATTGCAGGACACTGATCTTATTAAGAACTAATGCTAATTTGCACACTGTCTCCCGCTGAATCAGAAGCAAGTTTACCACTGGGTTTGTTAATTTACACAGGACACCATTATCTTTGGTTGGACTTAATGTATCAGAGTAGAGGTCATTAACTGCTGGGCTCATGATTATCCAGCATGAATTACCGACAGCATAACCAAAATAGATTTGTTCATCGACTTCATTTCCCGATATGCAATTTTTTCTTCAACTGTTATTTAATTTCTATTTCAAAACACTAATTATTATATTATATATATGTATATTTATATGCTCTTTGTGTAGAACAGCGAACAATCATCAACACACACAATGGAGATTGCCATTTCGATTTTGGCCTCCTAACCATTTTGAATAGTAATGAAATTACTATATAATAAAAGAATCATATTCTGTCTTGCTAAGGTTGCAAATAATAAAATTATGGACATGTGGGTTTTTTTTAATCACAATAAAAATATATGATTACTCTGGGAGCTTTCAATCATTCATTGTAGTTGATGCTTAGATTTGAACTCCTTAATATTCACAGAAAAAGTAGCCTTGGGTTTGCTCTATCTACTACCGCACACATTTTATTTCAACTAGACATCAATCACATCACTAAAACTTATTAGTATCCTCCCCAAAAATATTTTGTTGGAAAAAAGAACTACAAAATCCCACTGGTACATTTATTCTAGCTTACAATTCAATAAAATCAGTGTGAACATTCATAAAAAAAATTTCAGAAAATTAGAAGTTAAAAAGGAAAGTGCATTTTTACAAATATTTGTGGTTTCTGGTTAAATAAACACATTTTCATAAAGCTACATGTTCAATCTATTTTATATAAATGGAGCAAATCAACCAAAAATTCATTTACAATTTTTATAGTCTGCACAAGCCCATTCCTAATAGCAGGGAACGCTTTTGTGTCTCTGCATGATATCTTTAGAAAGAGGTGAATTTTCATTTATTTAATGCAAATATTCATACAAGGTAAACTCTTCAGGCATATATGGAGCACGCTTCATGGAAGCTCTGTGGCAATAGGAAAATAACATAACATAATTGTACAATAAATGGAGGGCTGCCATTTCAAAATTACCTGTGGTACAGTGTCGTGAATAAAGAGAAGAATACAGGAAGTCTAAGATATTATTTGCTAGTTTCTAAGCTACTTTGCTTACAAATGATTTAATTCTGATCTTATATGGCTGGACATTTTATGACAATCTCATCTTTAGAACTGCAAAATTATCAAGGAGGAGATCTTTTTTTTAAAGCTTTGAGTAATGAAAAGTGCATTGTTAGCTGAGATGCTAAAGCTTTCAAGTACGCAATGCACATTTAGCTAACAAAGTAAGGAGGTAAGAAGGATAAAGATGCTAGTTGGAGACTTACTGTATATTAAGAGTTGGGTTTTGATGTCTCTTTTTCTGAGGATCCATTGCCCCCATTCCTTCCTTAATGGCCCACTTTCCAATTGAAATTGAATCTCAGCATTTAAAGTACCCAAAGGTTTCTATATTTTCCCTCAAAAATTAGTGTTGACAAAAATGGCTCAGAAATCATTAACCAGAGCAGTCTGCCATCTCATTTTATACCAAATCTCTTTTGATTGCAAGGAGCTTTCATTATTGCATGGACGTCTCTCCTGTTGGGGAAGGGTGGAAGGAATTCCTATGGATTTAATAAACTGAAGATTTTATTATAAACCCAGAATTTGGAGTTTGTTAAATGTCAGCACATAGTAATGGAAGAGCCATAGCTTAGACTTGGAGGCACAGAGACTAAACATTACTCTCACATGTTCCTACTCCTCCATCTTTTGGAATTAATTGACAAATCCACTTTGGGATTTTGATAGGCAGAAACCATTTCAAATTTTGAAGAGTCAAAAGTGCTGTATAATGTTGATGTTTAACAAATGTTAAATACTCTATAATCATGGTTTGCACTCTATTGCAGAGTTCTTTAAAAGCACTTCACTTCATTAGTGCATGGTCCATCCATTTGTTTATTCATTTGTTCATTTAGCAAGAATTTATTAAGCATCTACTACATGGATTGTGGAGAGAAAGAAGTAAAGATACCACACTTCAAGGTTGCCACTTTCTTCAGTTGGAAGATTTATTGTTAATGTTTACAATGCATTTTATATTTTTGGGTTTTTTTTAAAAGTCCTCACCATCACTTTGAATAATTATTCCTCATAAAAATCAAGGTCCATATTCCTGAGACAGAAAAATAAAAATTCAGGATGAAGGAAATAGAGTCCTCTAATCAAAATAAAAATGGTGCGTTATCTAGTTTGGAGGATCCTTAACTGTATCTGTTTTAAATCTTGATGAGGCTGGGGGTTTGGAGTTTCTAACATCTCCTCCTCCACAAAACTGAAGAAGTCAAAATCAGAGCAGAGATGATAGACTAGAAAACAAGTTGAATAAAAGTAAATGAACTTGAAAGTATAAAGGGAATAAAAGCCTTTTAGAAGTGCTTGGTACTAGAGAAGAAATAGAATGAAATGTAGTTATTGAGCAAGACAGAAAGAGGGCATTACACTATGCTAAGGTAAGGTGATGTTAGTAGGACCTTTTGGGTGTCTTTCACTGGTGGAGTCCATTACGAGAAATCTTTCATTTATGATACAATCTGAACATACTTACTAAAATATTCTTCACTTTCCCCTATCATTCCATTTTAACTAACTTTTGACATCAGTGGGAACTAGACCAAGTCCTGATCCATTTCACAGTTAATGTGACTTGGGCAGGACACTAAGAGGAAGGAAGTAGAAACACACCCCAACAACCCCAACAAGAACACACTGGTTTCCATTCAATAAAGCAGGCTATCCCTATAACAATCAGATGCTCAGCAATGCTTCTTTCTAGGGACTGGAACAAATTCTGGACCATTCCTGGTGTCTGGTCAGTTAGTCAGTGAGTATTTATTAAGCTCTTATGTACTGTGCTAAGCACTGGGACAAGCAAAAAGAAAGACTGTCTCTGCCCCCAAAATGCTTTTATCTTAATGGGGGAAGATAACACATAACGGAGCTAAAAAGGGGTGGGGGAAATATTTAGCTCAGGGGAAATATTAGCATGATGGAGCTGTGTTGCAGCTTGGAGAGAAGCAAAGAGATTGCTGACCTGGGCATCCTCTTTAAATGGATGGTCTAGGAGGAGGCATCCAATCGGAGGAAGGGACCTCTGGGTTGCATGGCAGGACTAAAGTAATTTTCTAGGATGAAGAAATTTCTGAGCCATGATGGTATATTACGAATGATCTGTAACCTCACAATGTGGATACACTTCAAAACAATGCAATTTTTTTTACCTATTCATGCCTTCTCATCCTGTGCAACTCTTATCCTACTCCTCTCATCAATCTTCCATGGCAATGGGGTATACCTAATGTGCTAGGGGTTCTCCTCTAGATATGTCATTTCCCTGATTCAGGTCTCTCTCAGCTTTAATACATCCTTCACACAACTGCCAAAGTGATTTCCTAAAAGCACAGGTTTTACCTTAGGGGCAGCTGGGTGGTTTACTGGATAGAGTATTGGTCCTGGAGTCAGGAGGACCTGAGTTCAAATCCAGCCTCAGATACTTACTAGCTCTGTGACCCCAGGCAAGTAACTTAATCCCATTTGCCTCAGTTTCCTATATGTAAAAAAAAAAAATGAATTGGGGAAGGGAATGGCAAACCACTCCAGGACCTTTGCCAAGAAAACCCCATATGGGGTCACGAAGAGTTGGACAGGACTGAAATGACTAACACCAAACTCCCATGGCTCTCTGTTGACAATAGGGTAAAATAGAGTCTATTTGACATTTAAACCTCTGCACAACCTAATGTCCAACCTATTTTTCCATCTCTCTTACTAATTATTAGACTACTTGCAATATTCTTCACACAACACTCAATTTCCCACCCCAGTGCCTGTTCCCCATTCCTGAAATGCTCTCTCTCCCTTCAACTCCAGTTCTTAGAATTCCCTGACTTCCATCATGACTCAGCTCAAATGTCACCCTCTAAATGAGTTCCCTTTGCTGTTAGTATCTTTTTCTTCTCCAGTCCCTATTAACATGCCTTTTTTGAATGTATTCTGTATATGCTTTCATAGGTACATGCACAGCAGAGTGGTGTAGTGGATAAAGAGATGACCTCAGTGACAGGAAAATATGAGTTTGAAACCCAGTTCTTGAACATACTGGCTAGATGAGTTTGGGCAATTCACCCTCAGTAACCCAGACAATCCATTAAAGTTAAAATTGCAGAACAGATACCAATCTGCATTGTTTGAAGGGGTTATCTATTAGAATGTGAGCTCCTTGAGGACAGGTACCATATTTTTGCCTCCTTTTTTATCACCATCCCTAAGCATAGTGCCTGCCACATATTAAGAGCTTAATAAAAGTTTGCTGAGTGACTACTGACCGGGAAGCTCTCTACACCAATGATATTAAAGGTATGGTCAATAATATATAGACATGTATGTATGTGTATATGTGTGTATATATATACATATATCCATCTATTTTGGTGTGTATGTATGTATTTATGCATGTGTGTGTGTGTGTGTGTGTGTGTGTGTGTGTGTGTGTGTGTACATGTAACTAACCTAAGCTCCAAAGCCCATTAGTATGTGACTGACTCTGTCCTCACTGGTGGAGATCAATGGAGCAGAGCTAGTGAAAGGGACAGAGAAGAGAGATCTGGTCTCTTCAGCTCTTCTGGCTTCCAACTTCAAGAGAGAAGACATATAATACCACATCTTCTTCAGGTGGCTAATGAGAGAAAAAAGACTGGGAAGAAGCTGACATCCGAAGAGTTGACAATCTCTATCATGTCCCTGTCCTCAGTCTGCCATACTAGGAACTTCAGGGAATTTTCCTTTCAGGTGAGATCTGGGACTTTATCTTGGTTAAGAGGAATTCTCTTGCTCCCAAGGAGAGAGCTCATTCAGTCTGCATTGTCTAATCTCTCTCTCTCTCTCTCTCTCTGTGTCTCTGTCTATTTCTGTCTTTCTCTCTCTCTGTGTCTCTGTGTCTCTGCCTCTCTCTCTATGTGTGTCTATATATATGGATATATATATATATATATATATATCCATATATATAGACACACACACACACACTCACACACACCTACACATCTACATATATATCACATATACATATATACATATCATATACATACATATATATTCTCATATGTATACTTATTCTGATTTTTGTTTTATTATTGACTTGGATAAATGGGTCTGTTTGCTACCCTGTGTTTATTATAGAACTGGTATTTAGTGGATAAAGAATCGAGCCTTGGATAAAATACTTGGGTCACCCCACTTTCTTCATTAAGAAATGGTGATCAGAAGTTTAACTGGAACCCTAAAATTATAAACCCCAGACTAAAATATTTAATGGTACAAATAATTCAAGCCTCTCTCTTGAATGAGAGCAGAGTACTCAGCTTCCAGGCACAATCTCTTGTTTTCCTTCTTGAAGGAATTATAGTCTCCCTTGGAGAAAAGTAGGGGAAGGAGAAGCTAGAGATGTCTCTTTCTCTTCTTGTCTACCTGCAGGTCACATATCATTCATACATGTACACACATATGCATACACACAGGATTTTACATTATATTTGACAAGAACATTGTATTATTTTACTCAATAAATATGTGTCGAACATGTATATGCATATTTGTGTATATATGTATGTGTGTATGCAATAGGAGAGAGACGACATACTGTTTCCTTAGAAGATACTGAATTTCCTTAGGACGTACTGAATTCCTTAGAAATTCTTTGAGGACAGGAACTGCATTTGTCTCTGTGTGGCCAATGCCCAGAAAACAGTTAACACTTAAAAAATACTTGATCATTTGTTTGGTAAATAAACTCAACCTCAGTGAGGAAACAATCACTAACAAATGCAAAGGGCTCAGAAAACAATTCTGATTAACAAAGTGTTCTGTCTAGCTGGGAGGTGGGCCCAGCTGTTGTTTTGTTGACATCATCTTTATTACGTATATTAGTGAGCTCTCCTGCCTTGAAAGGTATGAACGTGACAAAATTTTTCTTTGATGACTGAGGCTGTTGCAGTGCCTCTGGATCATCATTTTTGTACAGTGATTTTTTAAGAAATTGATCTCGCAACAAAGTACATGCCTTAAAAGTAGTTGTCGTGCCATCTAATAGGCAGATTAAAATGAATGGTCATCCTTGAAGGTGGAGGCTGTTTTATTTCCATTTTTGTGTCCCCAGTACCTAGCACAATTCCTGGTATATCATAGGTGTTCAATCAATGCCTGTTGATTGACTAATCATGCTTGTCACTTTCCATATTTGTGGTTTATTCATTGTTAAAAGAAAGGAAGGAAACGTGGTTCAACTTTGACAGTTACATTACCAATATTTTACATTATATTTGAAATGAGTATTGTATTATTTTACTGTTTCTGTTGTGTATTTGGCTCTTTCAACTCTGTTCTCTTCTCTCTGCATCACTTCATACAAACCTTTCCATGTGATTGAACTCTTGTCATTTCTTAAAATCCAACAAATACAGCCACCACCAAATTGTTGATGACACATTTTGCTTCTAGCTTTTAAAATAATGTTGCTTTTTAGTGGGGAGGAGGAGATACATATAGATTTTTTGTTATTGTCATTAACCTTCTTGCAGGATAAAACCATTGTTTGGATCTCTGTGAAATGAATTAAACTTTGATTTTTCATGGTATAAATACTTGAAGCATAGAAATGAAAAAAAAAAATGTCAGATGGGCCTGAATTTGTGTTGAGCCAATTATATTTCCTAGGATTTTCATTTCTTACTAAACTCCCAAATTAGAATATTTCCTTTTGATTTATGTCTTCCTTCTAAATGAAGAACACACATACTTTCTGTAATCTGTGTTCTGATGAACTGAAGTTTAATCATACTGTATTTTCCTTTTTTTGCACTTAATTCAGATGCATGACTATGTCTTAGAAAAGTACCTTGGACTTGAAAACTTGTTAGCTCTGAATCCTATATTATATTTAAACCCAATAATTCACAAGAAAGAATAGTGTCTTTATCAATGAGTCAGTAAAGCTTTAAAAAAAAAAACACTTTTCTTATATTGATCTCTATCACTTTTAACTAGGATGATAAATTACATGGCTCAAAACCATAGTCACAGAGAAATTATTGTAACCAAATTACAATTATGTAGCACTGAAGACAGCTTTTCAGGATGAAGCACAAGCTTCTTTCACTGGATCATGCCAAATACAGTTAAAAAGTCAATTTTCCTCCCAAGAGAATAGAGGGCAAAAACAAAATCATATTCACTCTTTAGCAGAAGGAAAGGATACAGGGAATTTATGTGGCTAATTCTATTAATTCCAAAAATATCATATGTAAACAATGCCCAAAATATCCCATCAAGCCTGTTATACTTCAGTTTTCCAATCTTTGCTTTTACAGATTAGAGTATTCTCTTTGCAGAAAACAACCCATTGATATCCACTTAACTATAGTCCAAGTACTCTATTAATTTTCTGCAGGAGTCCCACCAATGTGGTGGGGAACCTTCCCAATTTTCTCTCAACATCATGAAGATATCATGCTATCTAGCTATCTACAGTTAACCCCACATGACTGGTCCATCTTCACTGATGTCTATTTCTTTGATAATGTCCTTTATACTACTCTCCTGTGCAGTTATCCTTTGCAATGTGCTGAAGCTTGCTTATCCCCACAACTCTGGGGAATGATTTTCAACTTTAAATCTTTAGAAACTGTGATGGTCTATGACCCATAGACATAAAATATCTACAGAAGAATATTGTTGTTGTTGTTTTTTAAAGATGGCTCTTCGTTTCAGCAAGAAGCTCAAGATCATTAAAAGAAGTTTACATTCTCCTAAAGGCAATTTAGCCCATTCTCCCTTTCCTGTTTAATTCTGTGTCTAACAAAATGTCCATTCTCATTGCATATCCAATATATATCAGCTAGCAGATGAGTTCTATTGGTAATAAGTTTTGAGCTTGTCATCTCAAGGTAGATAGGACAAGCCTATTCGTTGGTCATATTTTATTTTACAATTTGATATTTCCCAGCAATGAAAATATCTGGACCTGAGGTTCATGAATTTCTAAACCCAGACATTGTTCCCTTATTTTTCTAGAAAATAAAGGCATATTAAGTCCCTGATTCCAGGGGAAAAGAAAATTGTAATTTTATTGTAACTGTGTTTTAACAGAGGCAGCTATGTTTCAATGGAAAAAGCCCTAGAGTAGAGCGAAGAAGTCTGGATTCAAGTCTCAAATCCACTTGTTTCTAGCTGTTACCTTGTCCAAGTCACTTACTCTTCCTCAGTTATCAGTTCTATGGGGGTAACAATACTGATAATACCCACTTCATAAGGTTATTGTATGAATCAAAAGATACGATGTAATGCAGTTTATATTAACTGTAGTGTATTTGTATACAGTGTATTTGTAAACTGTACAAGGCTATTTCAACTTATTTTATTTAAATAGATGATGACTGATGTATTTTGTTTTTATATTGCTTAGATTTTCCCCCTGTATGTCTCCTCCTCTCCACTTCCAGAAATCTTTCTTTCATAACAAAGAATTTTTAAAGGGGGGAAGGAGAGAGAAGAGAAAACAAATCAGCAAAAGTGATCAATATGTCCAAAAAAGTTCATCATTTACCACATTTTGCACCTGTACGGGGAGATGTCTTTGAAGCTAAGCTTGTTCTTTACAATTTCACAGTACCCAGTTTAGTTTGGTCAAGTGCTATTATTAAATGTCAGCTACTGAAGCATTCTCAGGCTTCTTCTTCCTTGATCATTCTACAGATTTTGGCATTGTTGCCTACCCCATCCTCCTTGACACTTTCTCATTTGTTGTCACTGATCTATCCTTGTTCTCCACCTCTCCATCTCACTGCTCCTCCTTTACTGGGCCATCATCTTCTTCCTACCTTCTAAGAATGGTTGTTCCCCAATGCTCTGTTCTGGATTTTCTACTCTTTCCTCTTTTTCTTTTTTTGTTTTTTGCTTTTTCTTGGTGATCTCATTAGTTCCCAAGAGTCCAATAATCATATCTATACAAATGATTCTTAAATTAATACATTTTTACCCTAATTACTCTCAAGAACTACACACAACCGGGGCAGCTAGGTGGCCCAATGGGTAGAACACTGGCCTTGTAGTCAGGCGGACCTCAGTTTAAATTCGGCCTCAGACACTTGACATTTCCTAGCTGTGTAAGCCTGGACAAGTCACTTAACCCTGATTGCCTCACAAAAAAAAACAAAACAAAACCAAAAAACACAAAACAAAACAAAAAAATTACACATCATCAGTTCCCTCCCAGGTTATTATGGATTGTTGGCATGTGTCATCAATTTTTCAAACTCAATATATCTAAAATATAACTTGTCTCCCTACCCTTCCTCTTAACCTTGTTCCGTCTCTAAGTTTTCCTAGGTTGGTTAAAGATGCCACAATCTTCCCAGTTAACCAAGTTCACAGGAGCCATACCCTCCATGACTGTAAAGTACTCTCTCCTCACCTACTTTTTAGAATCCTTAGTTTCTTTCAGTATGCAATTCAAGTGCCATTTCACAGAAGCATGAGATTTGGCATTAGAAGACTTAGGTTTGAAACCCAGCTCTGTCACTTACTACCTGAATGACATTGGGAAAATCAGTTAACTTCTCTCCACTTGGATTCCTCATGTGTAAATGGAACCTGTTGGATTAATTGACTTCTGAGATCCTTTCTAGTTCTGAATTTATGATATTGTTATCTTCGGTGACATCAAGATCAATGAATTGGATACAGCCTCTAGAAATCTTATCAAAGCCCTCAAAAAGCAAATAGTTCACCAACTATGTAATCTCTCATGATTCACTGAACTACAGCTATCCCTTTGATATCACAGGGTTTAGGGGCACAAGCCTCCACAATCTGGAAAGTCCATGTAAAATTTTTTGGCCCTCCCTTTGTACTAGAGAAGAAGTCTGAATATTTTTTTTCTTTTATGAATTATTAACCATAGCTTATTGTAAAATTTGGGTTAAGTATTTGGTCACAGGCTCTGTGTCATCTGCTGGTTTTTATGTGCTCCCAAAAAATTCCCATTTAATTTCTTATGTCAACCTGCTACATATCAAAACTTCGATGGCGAAAGTCAGGTTATGGAATGGATAACTGTACTTAATCTAGACCGCCTGTTCCCATATGCTATGATTTTGAAACGCTTTTTCTCTTCTGTTATTGAGTAATGAAAATAATCACTTTCACCAAGAAGGAGGAGTCTGACATACAAAGGATTAGATTCTATAATTATATAAGTTTACTAAATCTATATAAATTTATGTAATCTGTTTGCCTACCAAAAAAAAAGTTCTTTATTTTTTGTTTTCATTTTTGAATGTACCATGGTGGGACTGAGAGCATATGGAGGGGGGGGGGTTTCAGATGATCTGATTTTTTTAAACTTATTTATAATAATTTTTTTTCATAAATGATATTCCACACCTGTGCAGAGGGAGGGTAAGAGGGGGCTAAGCTTGTTCTTTATATAGCTTCATTTTTGTCCAGACATGTAATATTCTTGGCCTAGGAAACTCTCATTACCAGTGCAGATTTGCAAATGTTCCACCATTCATTGTCTGAGAAGTCACAAAGGTCAGTTCCTGTCAGAGACAGGACTTGAACCCAGGTCTTCCTGAGTCACAGACTGGTACTCAAGCCCCCTGAAAACTGTGGAAATTCCCATTTTGATGTGGACAGAGTACTTTCTTCACAACAATCCTATGAGGCAGATTGGACATGTGAAAATTACATTTAGGATATTTGGAATAAGGAGACTGATAAATATAATATGGCTAGATTTGTTTGTCTCATCTAATAAACTGGAAATGGGGACATGCCTTTTAGGACTTCCACATTCTATTTTCCTCTGCATAAATGCTACCATTTCATTGGACACAACCATTTGCTCAAAAGCCCCAGAAATTCACCCTCATTGTTTCCTCTCCCGAAAGACTGTATAATAATACTCAGTCCCGTAGTGGGAAACACCTGGCAGGCATTAACATGATTGTTGACAATAGAGAGACAGGTTGATCTGATTCCAGATGAAAACAGTGAGGGGGGAAAAAAGTCTGGAGAGAAGAAGCAAGAGCTGCAGGGGACAAAGGAGGCTTTAGGAGGAAGGAAGTATCAGAACAGGAATACTTTCCTTCCCCTTTTTCTACTCCTAACTTTCCTCCCAAATAATCTACCTCACCCCACATTTTTCAGAGCTCCTGGAACAAGGTTTCTTAACCTTAACCTATGAATTTTTAAAAAATACTTTATTTCAATATAATTGGTTTCCTTTATAATCATATACATTTTATGCATATTTTATGCATTTAAAAATAATGCTCTGAGAAGAAGTCCATAGACTTCATCAGATTGTCAGAGCAGTCCATGTTACCAAAAAAAAAAATTGTTAAGAATCTCTGTCTCAGAGACGTGAGGAAGAAATACTTTCAGCCATAATTTAAGAGCTTACAATGGAGGCAGCTGAACTGGCATTCTCTTTCTAGGGTTGGGGCCTAGAATCTGAAATCTCAATGACCACAACCGCTAGTAGGCAGGGAAGGACACTTCTTATTCCTGGAAATCCAAGTCTACCCCAAATTATCCACAACTGGAACAGCTGCACTAGCCACAGGGAGTAGGGAAAGCACGAACTCACCAAGGAAGTGGCTTTAGGAAAGACAGAACGCCTCAGGAAGCCAAAAGAGATGTACAGTCCCACAGACGACAGGGAGCCATTTGCCAGACATGAAGGCCCCAAAGAAATGAGCCTGATGTGCTTGGGTTCCAACCCTCTTGTGGTCTCTGGCAAAGCATCACATCTAACAGCGCATTCTGTCATTTTTTTAGCTGCCAACCCAACTAAATTTGTTTGGCTTTGAATCTGTGACCTGATAAAGACAGAATATACTAACTTTACCTTTCTTGGTTTCCCATGAGAAACTATAGCTCAGATGGATATGCCCATCAAACAAACTGAATGGGGTAGGGTGTGTTGAGGATTCAGTGAAAAGAGTCTGACTAATGGATATGTGCCTGAAAAAACTTTCTTAGGGTGGAGGGTGTATACTTGGAGTGGCACACCCCAGTCCTAAAGGCCATTTGCCAAAAAAAAAAAAAGAAAAAGAAAAGAAACAGACAAAAAAATCTTGTTCCTGCCCATCATGTGTGAATGACAAAGCTCCAACCAAGCAGCTGTGTAGCCATGGAATGGTGCACTCATCAATGATGTTGCCCTTACCCTCCAGGAGATGTACACCTATCTACTGACAGAGGAAGTGGGAGTTGGCAGAACAGCAGGATGTTTGTCCAGGAGGACAGCAAGAGATTTTTTTTTTTTAGAAAGGGGAAGGAGCAGAAAGGAAACTGCATCAACTGTTCCCAGAGGCTTCTGCCATTGCTTTAGCTCCTTTCCCTCTAGCTGTTCTCAAACTCCCCCCTCCACCTACCTTCCCCACCTCCTGCCACCCCTCAGGAGAAATCCCAACTATTCACAAACAAGGAGACATTAAACAAACGAATTGGCTCCAGACGCCGCAGCTAAATTGGGTATAAGTACCCACTTTTCTGACCCCATTCTGCATTTACTAGGGAAGAGTAGGCTTAATTGCCCCCATCCCACGGCTATGTTGACATATTTCCAAATGATTACATAACTTCCCCCACATCCTTCTCTGGAGAGGCTTGTTTATCAAAAGTGTGGGAGCTGACAGGACAGCATTATTAGCATGGCTGAGAGACGGCCGCATTGACGATTTGTTGAAGATGATTTTAACTCTAGTCACTTACAGATCGGATGCTTCCTGACACATTGCCCTCACATAGGTAGACTACATAATAAAAGCATGCAAATGTAATGATGGAGGTATTACAGACAAGATGAGCTAGGGATAGGGGAATGGGGAACCCTTCTGAAATCGTTGTAGTACCAACAATGAAAACATAATTTTGGTTTGTCAATTTATTTATTTAAAGTGAAACACAACAAAACCCAAATAGGCTTGAAAGTGTTGAAGGTAGGGATTTAATTCTAATGAGATTCCTTGTGGAACTCAAAAGACAAAAAAAAGAAGTTACAATGAGATCAATATAATGGATAGGAAGTGTTCTGATTACATTCCATCTTTACCCATTCCAAAAGACCAGGAACTTATGAGAGGGTTTTTTTAGATCAAGTAATGTAAGAATGTGAAAGGATTGATTTGTATCTATTGCAAGTCCCCTATGCTAAAGTAAGAACTCGCAAAGACCTTAGCTTAAAAAGGCCAAGGTCTCCCACTGCATCCAGGGCCATCTCCAGTCATCCTGATCTATGTCTGGCCACTGGACTCAGTTGGCTCTGGAGGAGAGGGTGAGGCTGGTGACTTCGCACAGCCCTGCCTCACTTAAATCTAATTCATTTGCAAGTCATGGAATCATCTTCCTGACGTCTTGGTTCCTCTTCAAGAACAAAGGACAAACCACACACAACAGGATGCTTATATCAAAGTTAAATTAGATGAAAAAAGGCAATAATAATCAAAAATTGTACTCTGAAAATGATACTTATAAAATATGCAGTTGCCCTAGATTAGGATGGATTATGCTGAAATTCAATTCATTACCAGCACTGGAGAGTCAGAAAAGAGCTCAATGGTCCTCTAGTCTAATTCATACATGAAGGAATCCCTACTATAACATACAAGAACCTCTACTTGAAGACCTCCAAGAAAAAGGTCACATATCTCCAAGACTTCAAATTGCCTTGAATTTGCTTTCTGTACATTTTAAATGTGCTTCTGTGTGTTCATGTCTCCTCTATAGAACATAGCCCCTTGATGTCAGGGAATATTTCATTTTTGTCTTTGTATTTCCAGTGCTGAGCGTGAATGTCTGTCACACAGTAGATATTTAATAAATAATTCATTTTAGAGCTGGAAAAAAGCAATACTAAAATAAGCAAGAGCTATGGGTATTTGGGGCAGCTAGGTGGTACAGTTTGATACAGCATTGGACTTTGAATAAAGAAGACTCATCTTCAAGAGTTCAAATCTGGCCTCAGACACTTACTAGCTGTGTGACCCTGGGAAAGTCACTTAACCCTGTTTGTCTGTGTTTTCCTTCTTAATAAGCTAGTGAAGGAAATGGCAAATTACTGCAGTATCTTTGCCAAGAAAACCCCAAAATGGGGTCATGAAGAGTTGGACACGACTGAAACAACTTAACAACAATATTGGTGTTTGGGGTGTTTTCTGGCTATACAATAATCCTTTAAGGATTCACTCTGTGGAAAAGGAGAGAACCCAAATGAGTAGAAACCTTCCAGTTGGGTCTCCATTCCCCTTGGGCTGTCAAAAAGCAACACAGAGGTAGGAGGCAAAACATATGTGGGGAAACCTACAATGGAAGAGCCAAGACAAGAAGAAAGCTCACTGTAGCTCATTCCTTGATTAAAGAGGTCACAAGTAGATTTGTTTGCATCCTCTATAATTATCTGGAGAGGAGTCTACAGTTTAGATAGCAATGTTGGCAACTGAGGGAACATTTTCCACCATGCCTCTCAAGCAAACTCTCATTTAGGCCTGCAGCTTACTTCACTCTCTATTTTGTGATTTTATCATTCCTTTTTTTTTTTTGGTGCCATTATGAGTTTTACTTTTTAAAAAGTCCCTTTATCGCTCCAACCTCCTTGAAAAGGAGATAAAAGAGGGAAAGATGACTAATGCCATGTTCTATTCATATATT
Organism: Phascolarctos cinereus; assembly: GCF_003287225.1. Lineage (NCBI taxonomy): Eukaryota > Metazoa > Chordata > Mammalia > Diprotodontia > Phascolarctidae > Phascolarctos > Phascolarctos cinereus. Next base: position 181,284,611 of record NW_027555736.1, read on the forward strand.
TTTTGCTAGAAGGAAAACATTAAGCTGTTCTTTATTATCCACACATAAGGAGCTGTGAACTCATTGAACCATTCTGCAAAGCAATTTGAAATTACACTAAGAAAATTATTAAAATGTCCTATGCCCTTTGACCAAGACTACTAGATAGGCATATATATGCCAAAAAGGTCAAAGAGAGAAAACAAGACCTCATATACATCAAAATCACTATAGCAACATTATGTTGGAATATATTCCATAAAATAAACACATATGTAAATATACATAAATATACATATATATGCATCTATATGTAATATGGAAACTAGGTAGCTGTTTACTGATTGAGGAATGATTAAACAAATCATGAAACATAATTAGTGGAGTATTCCTGCTTTACAAGAAGCAATGCTGGCAGAGCCAAGATGGCAGAGTGAAAGCAGTGACTTGCTTGAGCTCTCCTCCAAACCCCTGCAAATACTCATAAAAAATGGCTCTAAACAAATTCTGAAGCAGCAGAACCCACAAAAAGACAGAGTGAAATAAATTTCCAGCCCAAGACAACCTGGATGATTGATCAGAAAGGTATATCGCGTTGGGCTGGGAGTGCAGTGCAGCGCAGCGTGGGAGCACAGGCCACCTTGAACCTGGAGCAGGCATCAGAGGACTGAATCAGGCAGCTGTGGAGGTTTCCAGACTCCTCAATCTACTAATGCCAAAGACAACTTAGAAGGTCAGTGTCAAAAGTCTGTTTCTGTCGGTGCTGAGAAAGGAAGGCGGGGTTTCACCTCCATTCCCCAAGAGCGTGGCACTGGGTGGGCAGCTGCTTCCCGAGCTTCTGGCCCACAGACTGAGGGGGAATCCAGGGGCTGATCAGAGAGGGATTGCAGGGATCTCTTTGCCAGTGCTGAGACAGGAATCTCTTGCTTTGCCCCTGTGTGGATCTGGGTCACAGTTCTGGGCGGCGGTGCTGGAGTGAGGAAAAGTGCTGGCTTGGTGGAGCTTGTAGTGCTGTGGAGAGGAACCCCTCCTCACAGTTACAGGACAGAAAGGAGTACTTGTAGTCACAGGCCAGGAAAGGAGTAAACACCTCCCCTTATCATACCACCTTGGAAGAACTGAAAATTTACAGGTCCCTACAAGTATCTCTGAAAACAGCTACACAAACCCCTGAAGCTTGGGACAGTACACTCTCCACATTGGAAGCAGACTCTTACCTTAACAAAGAGTTTAAAACTCAAGTAATTGGCGGGATCATGAGCAAGCAGCACAAAAAGAGTCAGACTATATTATCTTACTTTGGTGAAAAAGAAGATCAAAATATACAACCAGAAGAAGACAACAAAGTCAAAGCTCCTACATCCAAAGCCTCCAAGAAAAATATGAATCAGTCCCAGGCCTTGGAAGAGCTCAAAAGGGATTTTGAGAAGCAAGTAAGGAAGTAGAGGAAAAACTGGGAAGAGAAATGAGAGTGATGCAAGAAAAGCATGAAAAACAAGTCAACAGCTTGCTAAAGGAGACCCAAAAAAATACTGAAGAAAATAACACCTTAAAAAATAGCCTAACCCAAATGGCAAAAGAGGTCCAAAAAGCCAATGAGGAGAAAAATGCCCTAAAAAGAAAAATTGGCCAAATGGAAAAGGAAGTCCAAAAGATTACTGAAGAAAATACTTCCTTAAAAATTAGAATAGAGCAATTGGAAGATAGTGACTTTATGAGAAATCATGACACAGTAGAACAAATTCAAAAGAATGAAAAATTAGAAAACAATGTGAAATATCTCATTGGAAAAACAACTGACCTGGAAAATAGATCCAGGAGAGAGAATTTAAAAATTATTGGACTATCTGAAAGCCATGATCAAAAAAAGAGCCTAGACATCATCTTTCAAGAAATTATCAAGGAAAACTGCCCTGATATAGTAGAACCAGAGGGCAAAATAGAAATTGAAAGAATCCACAGATCTCCTCCTGAAAGAGATCCCCAAAGGAAAACTCCTAGGAATATTATAGCCAAATTCCAGAGTTCCCAGGTCAAGGAGAAAATATTACAAGCTGCCAGAAGGAAACACAATCAGGATAACACAAGATTTAGCAGCTTCTACATTAAAGGACCGCAGGGCATGGAATATAATATTCCAGAGGGCAAAGGAGATAGGATTACAACCAAGAATCACCTACCCAGCAAAACTGAGTATAATCCTTCAGGGAAAAAATGGTCATTCAGTGAAATAGAGGACTTTCAAGCATTCTTGATGAAAAGACCAGAGCTGAATAGAAAATTTGACTTTCAAATACAGGACTCAAGTGGAACATGAAGAGGTAAACAGGAAAGAGAAATCATAAGAGACTTATTAAGATTGAACTGTTTACATTCCTGCATGGAAAGATGATATTTATAACTCATGAGACCTTTGTCAGTATTAGGGTAGTTGGAGGAAAAAATTATATGTATGTATATGTAGATAGATAGATAGAGGGCACAGGGTGAGTTGAAGATTAAGGGGTCATATCTGGAGAATAAAATTAAGGGATGAGAGAGGATTATACTCGGAGAAGAAGAAAGGGAGAGGTAGAATGGGGTAAATTATCTCACAAAAAAAAACAGAAAAGAAAAGTCTCTTACAGTGGAGGGGAAATGGGGGAAGGTGAGAGGGAATGAGTGAATCTTATTCTCATAGGATTTGGCTTAAGGAGGGAATAACATACACATTCAATTGGGTATGGAAATCTGTCTTACCCTACAGGAAAATAGGGGGAGAAGGGGACAAGAGAGCAGGGGATGATAGAGAGGAGGGCAGATTGGGAAAGGAGGTAATCAGAAGTAAATACTTCTGAGGAGGGACAGGGTCAAAAGAAAGAATAGAATAAATGGAGGGCAGGATAGGATTAAGGGAAATAGAGTTAGTTTTTCACAACATGTCTACTATGGAAGTGTTTTGCATAACTGCACATGTACAACCTATATTGAGTTGCTTGCCTTTTCAATGAGGGTGGGTGGGGAGGGAGGAAGACAGAAAATCTGAAACCTAAAGTTTTAAAAACATATGTTTTATAAAAAATGTTTTCACATGCTACTGGGAAATAAGAAATACAGGAAATGGGGTACAGAAGTCTATCCTGCCCTACAGGAAAATAGAAGGGGAAGGGGATAAGAGAAGGGGGAGAGATAGAAGAGAGGACAGACTAGGGGAAGGGATATTCAGAATGCATGCATCTTGGTGGGGGGGGAGATGGGGTGAAAATTTGGAACTCAAAAACTTGTGGAAGTGAATGTTGAAAACTAAAAATAAACAAATCTATATTAATAAACAAACAAATAAACAAATAAATAGATAAATAAATGAATAGATAGATAAATGAATGAATGAATGAATGAATGAATGAATGAATGAATAGATTTTAACCGGGAAAAAAAAAGAAGCAATGGTCATAAAGAATAGAGAGAATCATGATAAGACTTAGATGATTTGATACAAAGTAAAGTTAGCAGAACCAAGAAAACAATACATATACATGTATATACAGAGATACACATATGCATATATGTAGATGTATCTGTATATGTAGATCTATGTATATAAAGATATATACATACTACATATGCTTATATGTATAAAATGTCTCTAATAATGAGACTGAAAATAGCAACAATAATACAAACTGAAAACTGCACCATTATTATGACAGAGCTAGACCCCAAAGAAGAGATGAGATGATCAATCTACCTCTCTGCTTTACTGAGATAGACTACAGCCATAGAATGTTGCATGCATTTTCAGTCTCAGTTAACATGTTGGTTGTTTTGCCTAACTGATTTTTTCCCCTCTCTTTTTTATTGTTTTCTAAAAGGATAGCTCTCTATATAGGGTAGAATATATTTGAAAGTAAGGAGAAAATGAGTTAACTTTTTAAAAAAATCAACATTTAAAAAAAAGTTAGCACTTTGAAAACTTTAAAGTGGGCAGCTTGATGGCACAGTGGATAGAGTGCCTGGCTTGGAGTCAGATTCGTCTTTGTGAATTCAAATCTGGCCTAAGATACTCACTAGCTACATGACTCTGGGCTAGTCACTTAACTCTGTTTGCCTAAGTTTCCTCATCTATGAAATGAGCTGGGAAAGAAAATGGCAAACCCACTCCACTATCTTTGCCAATAAAACCACAAATGTAGTCACAAAGAGTTGGGCATGACTGAAACAACTGAATAAAACCTTAAGGTGCTATTTAAATAACATAATGAATAATGCCAAATGATATAATTGATGTAAATATATGCTTATATGTATATTATTAATTTGCATATTCATATAAATACAACCATGCATATATGATAAAAAAAATGAAGGTAATACATAAACAGAATTTGTTAACAAATTTTAAAGGAAAAGAAGAAAAAATATCCATACAAGTGCCTAGTACAGAATTGATCCACTGTTTTGGTGCTGACTGAATTAGCTTTGTTCAGGTTTGGGGTGCCTGGCTCATTTATCACATTATAGTACTAACTGCAGCTTCTATGGTCAATTTGTTCTGCTAGTAGCTATCTGAATGACTTTGAGCAAGTCAATTAACCACTGTGAGCCTCAGTTTCCTTCTTCACTTATAAAATGAAGTGTTGTACTGTGTGAACTTTTTATTTGAATATGATCCTATTTGCTCCCTTTGGAAAAACTCAAAGCAGCTTGACTTTTCATTAATTAAACAGAGCTTCTTCAAAGTAAGAAATGAATTAAATACCATGGTCTATATAAAGTAGATGTGGATTTTAATGCAGGAAAGGATTGATCAGCAGTGTCTTCCCACTCGTTCCACATCCACCCACACATACTCACTTGGTATCAGACAGATCTCAGGGCTACTGTCACTGTTAGAACAGCATGAGGAATGCCATCCACATTTGGTAGCTGCTCCTATTGTTAGAGGCTTATACAGATGTGGTAGATGTATTCCATAAAAGTAGAAGGGGGCTATAAAAAATCCAGGAAGAGAGAGAGAGCATATGGCTGTCCTAGTGAATAGTTGCTTACAGCCATCCAGAATGCCACATTATCCGTAAAACCTGTGCACTAATAATTCTGGGTGACCTAGTCCTCCCAGATCATTAGGAAGTGGTTGAGTTCTTCAATCATTTGAGACCAAACATTCAAACTGCCCTTGATCCAGTCTCCTGGTTATACAAATAAAAATGCCTGAGACCATTCTCCAGATCTGATTGCTCAATTTGATTTGCATATGTCCTTCCTCCTTTTAAAAAGGCAGATATGTGTGCCTATATCCTTCTACACACAAATCCTTACCACTTTAAATGATAACTATTCTGTCCATGTCAGGTTCAAGGTTCTCATGCCTGCTTTCCAAACTCTCTACTAAGAGGAGTATAATGGGAAAGACCACTAGAGTAGGAGAGCAAAATTGCTGTTCAGTCATTTTAACTCATGTCTGATTCTTCGTGACCCCATTTGGGGTTTTCTTGGCAAAGAAAAGAGTGGTTTGTTGTATCCTTCTCCAATTCATTTTACAGATGAGAAAACTGAAGCAAAAAGAGTCAAGTGACTTGCCCAGGGTCACACAGTTCACAAGTGTCTGAGGCCAGATTTGAAGTTGAACTCTTCCTGACTTCAGGCCAGACACTCTATCCACAGTGCCACCTAGCTGCCCCAAGAGATCAAAGACCTGGGTTCAAAGCTGGGCTCTTCCATTTATTTGCTCTGTACCCTTAGGCAAGCTACTTAGCCTTTCAAGGTCACAATAGATGTGGGTTTTAATGCAGGGAATACACACAAAAATCTACTGTAAGATGAGGGAGGGTGGACTGGATGATTTTTTTAGGTGCCTTTCAGATCCAATATTCTCTGATGTGGTGGCTTAATGATAACCAGGAGCTCACTACTTTGCCAGGAAATTGGTGCCTGAAGCTGGGACAAGGCAGAAGTGGACAGACAGAGGGAGGTTTGGAAATGATGTGTTGGGAGAGGCCTGTGGAAAGGCAAGTTACAGAAAGAAGATATAGACAATGAAGCTAACTCTCATGGAGTCAACTTGGTTTGCATCTAAGGCTAATTAAAGAGAACACATACCTTTTGGAGAGAGGGCAAGCAAGTTGCTTGCCCAGGGTCACATATAGCTAGTAAGTGTCTGAGGTTAGATTTGAGTTCAAGTCTTCCGACTCCAGGCCCAGCACTCTTATCTACTGTGCCACCTAGCTGCTCCAGTTACCAGAATTTCATCATTTATGCTCAAGAAAATGACTCACCATTCTTCCACAATTTCTTTTTCATAAGAAACTGGCCATAGAAACCTTCTTCTCTGTGATTCCCAGAAATTAATTTCTACACTGTCATAAGTTAGGCATCTTGGCTTTCCATATCCTAAAAGGTAAAGTGATTAATGATGATAATAACAACAGTAGCTGACTTTTATAAAGCATCTCACAATTTGCAAAGCACTTTACTATATATGGTCTATTCTGTCTAATGTGGTCTATCTTCTAGTATGGTCTATCTATATAGTATATCCTCAAAAACCCAGATAAATCATTTCCAGTGAGCCTTAAAATATAAGAAGCACTCAAGTTTCAGTAGTACCTGTCAGAAATCCTTTACATCAAGAAAGTCATGAGGATCAGATAAGATCTGATCACATATGAACCTCAGAAAACATAAAAAATTACATAAGTACAAAGTTTTAAAATGGATCACAGAGCATAGATTTAGAGCAAGGGACCAACTTATTTTTACAGAAGAGGAAACTGAGGCATAGCTAAGTGGTACAGGGAGTAGATTCCTAGATGTAGAGTCAGGCAGCCCAGCATTAAAATCCAGCCTCAGACAATTACTAGCTGAGTGAACCTGGGTATGTTCAATTGTCTGCCTCAGTTTCCTCTTCTGTAAAATAGGGATATTATAATAGCACCTACATCTCAGGATTTTTGTGAAGATAAAATAAGATCATATTTGTAAAGTGCTTTGCAGACCTTAAAGTGATCTATAAATGTTAGCTATTATTATTATTTTCATTATTACTCATTATAAGGAAGTTACATGAATTGCCCAGAGACAAACACCTAGTGATCATATGGTAAACTACTCACCATGTCAATAGAATATCACTTCTGCAAACTCTTCTCCATGCCACTTGTCCTCACCGATAAAGAAATATTTTACTTTCAAAATCTTAAAAAGCAGTGAGACTGAGGACTCTTAGTAGAAGAAAATAAGATTATCACTTTAAATTGATTTAGCGTTGGTAAGGTGCTAAGTGCTCCAAAGAACACTACCTTCAAAATCACACCTGGAAACAACAACAAAATCCTTTCCTATTTATTTCTCCCTGAGGCAAAAGTTTGATTTTTTTTTGTCTCTGAGTCTCTATCCCATTGTTCGCTGCTCATGTTGATAAGACACCATTCTCCTCCCCATCCCCTTTCAAAATTAGAGAATACTGAAGCAAAAACACATTTTTTAAAAGTTGGTTTTATTTCCCCCTCTGGTGTCAGGGATGTGATTTTATTTTTTTTCTGTTGTGCAGCTGGGGATGAATTGAAATAGCTTATCGTTGGGAGAGGAAAGCATATGACGAGGGAGTGGTTTCTGAGGCAAGAAAATCTGGTAACATAAACACCTGGGACAGATAAACTGACCCCCCCCAAAAAAAAAACCATGTATTTGCTGCAATAGTGCCCTCTTTTTTTTTTCCATGATTAAAGTAACAACTTTTTAAGGCTGTTTTTTTTTAAATTCATACATTTAAATCATAGTTACCTTTTTTTTTTCCTAAAAATGGTTTGGAATTTGGTCCTATAACGGAATCCTAGAAAGCAGCCCTAAGAGAGAGCATTTTATTATTTTTATAAATGGAAATCTAGTGACCATAAGAATATGTAAATTCACATTTCTACACTGCACTCAACTACTCTTAAGTTGTTTCTTCTCAGCCCCTAGGCAACCCACCTTTTCCCCTCCTCAGAACGTGCCATCACAGATTTTGAGTGGGAAAGGATTTTAAAGACCATGGAACCCAACCTCCTCATTTTACAGATCGAGAAACTAAGGCTGAGAAAAGTCAGATGATTAGCCTACGGTCACAACACAACAGACCTGCACAATACCCTGCCCTCAGGCCACGTGACACCCAAGAAGGCTGAGCAGCTGTCACGTGAACAGCAGCAGCCAACGTGGATGGATGATAATTGGTTGCCACGGGTCACGTGACACCAGCCCTCCCTCCTTTGGTGAGCACTGTGTTGTGCAGTCCTTCAATATAGTAAGTTCTTTGAACTCGATTCTTTATGGCTCTAATCCCCGTTCACTGGACTCTATCCTTGGTGACAACTAGCTGCCTTATTCCCCAGTTCCTACCTGCGAATGCTACTTGGCCAACTCACAGAATCACAACTAGCACCAGCCTCAGGGGTAATAGAAGATGGACGTGGACAAGTTGAGTCCGCAGAACCCTCCCACCCCCACCCCAGTGTGGCGACTAAATCTGGGCCTCTCTGATGAGCAACAAAACCAAGCTCCAACATCTTTCAGGGCCACTTAACACTCCCAACAGCAGGGAGGGAAAAGGCCGTATACATGTGGAACAGCCATGACCTCCACCATTCTTAATAATTACCTTTTCGGTTTATTCAGCAGACAACAGTAAATATCTTTTTAGAAGGCCAGGCCACTTAAATAACCAGATAGGCTTCAGATCTGTCCTCCCTCCCTTCCTCCTGAATAAAGCAAAGTCTCTTTTCAAAGCCTTCGGATTCACAACACCTGTGATGGATTATTTATAAATGTAATGAATTGCATTTATGAGGGACATGTCAAATTATACGTTGCTAATGAATTTTTGGATGCATCTGCTCTGTAATTGTTCTCAGCGGATGCACCCTCGTCTTCACCTGGCTTTATTTTCCAGATTTAGGTGCATTTTCATTTGGAATATAATTGTCGAGGCGATCTCTGTTTCTTTGTTCTAATCAGATTCCGTTAACACTGTTACATATTCTGAACAAAAGAGGAGAGACTGTTCGGGTGTGGGGGTGGGGGGAATGGTCTTGGGGAAAGGAACAGAACGTTGGCTTGCATTTCTTCTTTAGTAACTAAATGCTTGGCTTCCAATGTTTTGGGTGCTATTGTTAGACACACTGGCTTTCCACCTGTACTAGCCAGCTATGGAAGCTGTGCAGTTTGTACAGTGGTGGACAAATGTTAAGGATCCCTCTACTGACAGACAGGTACGTGCTGCTTTTACTTGCCCCTGAGATTTTTTAAAGGTAAAGAAAAGCCCATTAGGAGTACAGACAACTTGTTTCAACACAATACACTAAACCAGCAATGCTTTCAATGATGATACTTGTCATGGGCTGAAAGCAGGAGGAGGAATTTGGTCTTCGTTATGTTTACATGAAATTTCCCTTACAATGGACAATTTATCAGCCTAAGTTCATTTAACTCTACAAAATACAACTTTCCCAATGGCATGTCAGACAACTGCTCTCACAATCAAAAGATCAAACACCAGTTCTCTGTAAGCAGAGCAAAGGAGGCAAATTGTTGGGAGATGGGTGACATTTCTGTGTACATTAAGTATATGTGGATGTATGTATACAAATACTTAATATTATCCAAGGTTTATGAGGTGAAATGTTTTTCCAGGTTAATTTTCAGGTGCCAGCAAAACATACTAATAAAGATGCTCCAATCCTAATTGCTTATTGGATGTCCCACCTAGATGTTCTATAGGCATTTCAAATACATGTCCAAAAGATAATTCTTCCCTGCTCCCAATCCTCCCTTCTTCTAAACTTACACTATCTGGTACATAGTAGGTGCTTAATAAATTCTTGTTGATTTAAGCTCATTCTTTTTTTCTTTGGTTCAATTCATTTTCATTTAGAAAATATTTATTAAGCACTTAATATGTCAGGCTCTGTGGATAGGTGCTAGGGATACAAAGTCAGTCACTCAAATATTTATCAAGCACGTATTATATGCCAGGCACTGTGCTAAATCCAGGGGCTACAAACAGAAAAAAAATTATAGTCCCTGTCCTCAAGGAGCTTGCAATCTAATGAGGAAAGACAATACACAAAAGGAAGCTGAGAAGGAGGATGGGGGTAGGGAAGGTTAAAAAAAAAAACCCAACAGTTTCTACCCTCCAAAAATTTGACTGAGGGGGACAGGGATAGCACATACAAAGAGAATTCAATGGAAAGTAAATTGAGAGGAGGTAAGCATAAGTAGAAACCAGAGAGGGAGGTCATAGGAAAAGTTTTGTATTGCAGGTGACACTTGAACTGAGCTTCTAAGGGAGCTAGGCATCAAACCTTGAACATCTCTGTAATTTGAGAGAACCTTTTAACTGACCACACTTTTCTTTCTCTTAACTTTCTTTTCTTTCTTTCTTTTCTTCTTTTCTTCATTCATTCATCTATTTAGTCATTCATTCGTTTATTTATTTATTGGTCTAGATCTTTGAGTTCATCAACTTGGGGAATACCCAATATGGACATTTCCTCCACAAATGTGGAGGAAACTTGTCTTGCAAGTTGACTTCAAGCTAATTAATGTCAGATGCAGGCCTTGCACTCAGGTCTTCCTGACTCCAAAGCTCACCTTCCCTCTACTATGTCAGGCTGCCCCTCTCTTATAGGCAGATAAGGACTGCAGCTTATGTGTCTCCTTGGGGTCCTTGAAACTGGGGATTGTTTCATTGATTGTATTTGTACCCTCAAAACATAACAGAGTGCCTGGTATATGGGAGGTCCATAATGAATGCTTTTTGATTGACTAAAGTGGCCTTATGTGACTGACTAAACCACTTGAACAATAGGTGATCATAGGGAAATACCTCAATATCTCTTAGTAATGTATTACTCTTACAATCATGAGACTACCACTCATGATTCAAGACCCCAGTTCACCCTTCACCTTCTGTACTTGGTGAAAGAGTAAGAGGCAGTGTGTTGGGGAAGATAAGGAAGCCAACCTTGGAGTCAGGAAGATCTGGGTTCAAGTCTTGCCCCAACACATAAAGTCTGTGACCCCGGGTTCCATTTAACCTCTTAAGAGTTAAGACAACTCTCTAAGATTGCATATTACAGATGAATTTTTTAATCTGTGTTGGTGTAGGGATTTTCCATACTGGGAGTTCCCCCCCCTAATGAAATCAAAGGTCTAGCCCAAATCAAAGCCCAAAGATATTTCCATTTGCAAAAGCCTGAGATTAAGCAGCTTGCTTTATGTCACATAGCTAGTTCTTATAAGTGGCATGAAGAGGAGAATTCATAGGATCGGGACTGAAAGAAGGAAAGGGCTTTAAAGTCATCTAGTTCATTTCTCCTACCCCCTCATTTTATAGATGAGGAAACTGAGGCCCAGAAAAGTTTAGAGACCCATTCGTGGTCACAGAGGGATTAAATGGTGGAGAACGGCATTTGAACCTAAATCCTGACTCCAAACCCAGCCTCTTTTCACGGTATTAGGTGCCAGCCTCTCTTATTGACTGTTACTCCAGCCCAGAAAGTCACTTTTGTGTATAAACACCTATGGGGACCTACAGGGTATTGTTTTAATTCTTTTTAAGAAAGTTTGAGGCACCAGCAAAGGACTGGTAATCCTCCTAGCCTGGTGTGAAACAGTAGAGAGAAATTGACTGCCTCATATGGAATAGAAGAGAGATATTTTTTAATATGGCCTGGCAGTCCAAAGTGTTCTTTTTGTTTAGTCTGTGCGGCAGTACAGGGACGGACGTTCCCATCACAGAGACACAATTTAAATGCAGATCATAATATGGTGTGTTCCCTTGAATTGCTAGCAAATGTTCATTATATTTAACCATAATGTAAAAATCTGGGGCTTATTGTGAAAGAAGGAGCTGATTTAGGATACACTAAACTGTATGAATTGCATGTAAATAATCAGACGTGTGAGTGTTATTGTTTTGTTAGCACAGCGTAAGGCAGTTTACCAGACTAAATATTAATTCCTAGAGGATTCAGGGTAATGTTTGACAAGTACAGCCGTTTCAAACTTCTTTTTAGTTAAAGCAGGCTTCAGTTTCTGTAGGCACATTTTGAACTCTCTTTTCTGCTCTCCCCTCTCCCCTTTCCTCTCTTTCCCCTCTCCTTCCCTCTCTTTTCCTCCCTCCCTTACTCCCTCTTATTCCCCCTCCTCTTTCCTTTCTTCCCTCCTTCCCTCACCTCTCTCCCTCCTTCTCCTTACCACCTCATTCCTCTTTCCTTTTCTGCCTCTCCCTCCCCTCTCCAACCCCTATCTCCCTCCCCTTCCTCCCTTTCCTTATTTCTCTCTTCCCTCCATCTTTCCTCCATCTCCCCCTCTTCCCTTCCCCTCTCTCCCCTTTCTCCCTCTCTTTTCATGTCTCCTTCCTCCCTTTCTCTACCTTACTGTCCTCTGCTCCTTTATTACTTACTTTCCCCTCTCTCCTTCTCCTTCCCTCCTGTCTCTCCCTCTCCTCACTTCTCTTGCTCTTTCCTCCTCTCATCCTCCCTCTCTTCCCCTCCCTTACTCCGTCTCTTCTCCGTCCTTTTCTTTCCTCCTCTTCCTTCTTTCCCTCTCTGCCTCTGTTCTTACCTCTCTATTATTGTACAGTTTTCCATACCTCCTCAGAGAAGAAAGGAGGCACTAGGTCAGAATATTGTATGCATTGTCAGATAGAGAAAGGTCTGGACCTAAGATTTCACTAGCATAGGAAATTCCCTCTGCCAGTGTCGATCAGCACCTTCTCTGCAACCTAGGGCTTCGACATGGAGAGGTAAAGCTGCAGTGTGTGTCAGAAGCAGGAGGCATTAACAGCTGGGGGGAGTCAGGACAAGCCTGTAGTAGGAGGTGGCATTTGAGCTGAGTTTTTAAGGAAATTAGGCCAGGCTCTTCATCCATTATCAGAGGGGTCAAACACTATGACCCATGATACTCCTGAGTGTGGCACACACCAGATTAAAATGTAACTGGGAAGTATTTAGCCAAATAAATAAAAATACAATAAAACAGGAGTAATGTTATTCTCTGGTTTTCTAAGTCAATCATAGCTGGCATTCATATAACATTTTAAGGTTTACAAAGCACTGTACATATTTCGTCATTTGATCCTCATAACATTACTGGGATGTAGGTGCTATGATTATTCTGATTTCTTTTTTAAATTTATTTTTAATGTTTTTCTTTTTAAAATTTATTTTATTCTGAACTTAAGAAATAAAGCAAGCGTTTCCATAATATAGAATAGAAAAAAAAGATGAATGTATATGAAAGTGCCAATCTATTCTGTGACTATTCTAATTTCACAGATAAAGAATCTGAGTCTCAGAGAGGTTGAATAACTTGCTCAGAGTCACACAGCTTGAAAATGTCTCAGGCAAGATTCAAACCCAGCTGTTTTCCTGACTCTTAAGTCCAACACCCTTAACACCATGCTATGCCACCGATCAAGGCAGATGTTTCAAAGTTCAAAGCGAAGAAAAGACCAAAATAGAAAATAAATTGGGTTTAAGTGAATCATTTCACAGGCTAATACAAGCACTGCTGAGAATGCGTCAGACAATAGCTTGATAAAGGGAAACTTTAAAATAATCAATGTGACTGACACTCGAGGGTAAGGAACCCTTCACTTTTGATATGGCTGTGAATTTTTTTGATTGTCAAAAAAAATTCATCTCTTTCCAAAAATACTATACAATCTCTTACAATGACATCCAAGGGGGCTGATTTCATTTTTATGCACTGTATCTGTTATTAATTATATTATTAATAAAAATGCAATAAAATACAAATCAAGAGGCTCCATCCCCAAGTCATAATTAAATAAATGTCACATTCTTGATTGTGCGAAAACCAATTAAATCTAATTTCTGCTCTGTTTCCATACATAGGCTGCAGCTGTACATGTTATCCAGGGGTAATTAATTGCTCCCAACTGCCTTCTTATAAAAGTGGAATTTCTGAAATCGGTGGCACAACATGTACCCCTGAGATGCAGCACAGTCTGAAGTTGTTTAGGATGTCCGAGCTTCTTTAATGACCTCAAGACACATTTTCTCTCTATGATCTGTCCATTGGTTCCCTTCTCTCATGCCTTTAGAACTTCTCAGGGCAATTCCCACCTAGAACAAGTTTAGATTGCAGACAAAGCAAGCACAAATACCAAATGGGAGCATTTTGCCCCAAAGTCTTAACCAACTATACATACATATGTACATACACACACATATACACATACGTATAATGTGTATGTATCTCGAAAGAATAAACTTTTCAACTTCCTTAGAAAATAAATCATAAAATGGAAGTGGTTAGTCAGGTTTTGGTATAATTTGGTTTGGGTTTTTTGGGGGGAGGTGGGAAGGGAGAGGACTTTTAATATTTAAAACTAGACTTTGACAGATGTGATTATAGGTAGGTATATAGATAGATGGCTGGATAGATGGATGAACAAAAGAGATAGAGAGATAGATAGGTAGATAGATAGATAGATAGATAGATAGATAGATAGATAGATAGATAGATAGATAGACAGATATATAGAACGATAGAACACTGAGGGTTTTATGTGGAGGGCTACTTAGAAAATGTGGCCCAGGATATGGATTTCAACCAGAGATAAAGTAATAAAATCCTCATATTAGAAAGAAACTTAATTTCATTCATCTTCTTGTCTTTAAAAAAGACTACATCCAATCAATTCTTAATAAATGAAAAGCTACTCTATTTTATGAGATTTTCTTTTGGAAAAATTATACATCCACAAATTAATGTTTAATACTGTGCACAATCAGAACATTCACTTCAATTCAATAAATATTTATTAACTTCTTACTATGTGCAAGGCACTGTGCTAAATACTGAGAACACAAAACCAAAATGGCCCCTAGATATAAGGAACTTACATTCTCTTTGAGAGTGCAGGAATAGAGGGAGAGAACAGCATGTATACAGGCAAATAAATATAATGCAATACAATACAATTTCAGGAGGATAAAGCTCTGACATGTTTATCATCAATTCATCCTGTTCCTCTTTTGCTGTGTAAGAACTTGCCTACATAGAGTGACTTCTTATTCAGTCATTCCCTCAACCTTCTCTTCTTGGGCTGCACAATCCCTTTAACCTGTTCTCATAGATCTTCTAATTTTTCTCTCCAAATTCTCCACACCATTCTTGAGTTGGTGGACACAGAGATGGAGACAATATGGCTATGAAGCTAACCAAGCTAAATATAATGTGGAAGGTGGATAAGATTTGCTCTGCTTCTTCCCCAAGGGCAAAATGGGAAGGTACGGGTGGAAGTTGCAGGGAGGCAAATTTCAACTATATGTAAGGAAAAATGAGAACTGTCCAAAGGCTGCCCAGTGGCTCCCCCTTTAGTGGGATGTTTTCAAGATGGATGGCCATTTGTCAGCACCAATTTGTAAAAAGGGATTCTTGATCTGATGAGGCTGGGCCTCAGAGGTCCCTTCTAATTCTATGATTCTATAATAAGATAAATATCAACTGTTTTATGAATCCTAGTATCCTATATGCTTCTGGAATTGTGTTCTTAGCAGTTAGCTTATTATCCATCTATAAAACCTAGATTTTTTTTTCCCCTGGGGTATATGTACAAATAGTCCCTTCTTCTCTCTCTCTCTCTTCTCTCTCTCTCTCTCTCTCTCTCTCTCTCTCTCTCTCCCCTTCCCTCTATCTGTCTCTCCCTCCCTCCCTGTGTGTGTGTGTGTGTGTGTGTGTAGGGAAGAGAGAGAAAGAGAGAGAGAGATTACTTAAACTTACTGAGTATTCTGCCCTGTACTTAGCCTTTCTGAACTTTCTTCTGCCCATCTCTGATCATTTCTCCAATTCACCAAGGTCACTTTCTGCTCTGATCCTATCTTTCAGAATGCTTGGCCATCCTGAAACATTCAAGCATAGGGTCATCTGCAAATCAATGACCCTATTTTCTAGTCCATCATTCAGCTCAATGAATAAAAAAAAAAAATTAAACAACACTGGGCCCTGGCCTGCTCCCCACACTGATGATCAACACTCGCTATAAGCCCCCACCCTCAGCCTCAGCCGGACACTGATTCATTGATAAGTACTCTCTGAGAGGAGAGTGCATTTAACCTCTTCCTGCTGATATTTTCTATTTCATCTGAATTTCCACATTACATCCATCTCTCCCCTCAGCGAGACGCTCTGTCGAGGTGTTCATTATAAAGTGCCTGGGTATATGTCTCTCTGTGGGTCTGGAGAGTAAATTAAGATGTGTTCTTCTGAAATCAGTAAATCTGTGGTCTAAAATTCGGTAGAGTTTAACCACAGGCTTAGTCCAAGTTCCTCTGTAAATCACCTTGGGCGTGTGTTTTCTGAAATCTGTATGTGAATTATTGCCTTATTTTCATACTGTGGGTATTGTTTATTATAGAAGGGCCATTAACCCTGTATGATGCTGATAATCTCCCACTTGCTTGTCTCCAGCAGAAGATCATCTACTGTCACCCTGATTAAATCTATTATGACAGCAGAGCTAGTAATACACAAGGTATGGGCACAGAAAGAACATGCTTCATAAGCTTCCTCTGTCTGCTCTCTTCATGACGTTTTCCCGTATCTAATTTGATACTTTTCAAGCAAAGAACATCACATTAGTGGGAGCCATTTTGCCCCCATTTCCTCATAAACATGGGTCTCTGGAGGAAACCTGGATAAAGGATTTATATAAAAATTGTTCTTACAAAGTAACACCACTGATTAAGTTTATTATTAGTGACCAGAGTGTTTGTATTCTTGATGCTTCAAACACTCAGCTCAAGGTTTCTCCCTAACCATAAGCAATAAAACATATCTTTGGCTGACCTTCCCCAAGACAACTCTAGAAATGATGATCTTCCCCAAACTTAGTTTTAAATGCGAGAACACAATTGGCACTAGGGGAACTGGCATGTACTTCCTTACACATGTTACACGCTCCACATACCCACGTCCATAAAGATACACCATGAATTATTTTTGCTATGGGGCTGTGTCTACATACACACATAAGCTTTTATAATTTAGTTATTTACTGTGCAGTCCTACTGCTGTAAAATGCCATTTTCTAAGAATACAGCCAAGGCTTAAGTCAGCATTTTTATGATATCATCTGTACTGGGAAAACATTAAAGGCTCAATATTTAATAAACATAATAAACATCCCCATGAAACAAATTGTTCATAAACTACCTGTTTAATTTTTCAGGGTTCCTGAACCACATATTTTCTTATTAGTTGTGAGCCTGCTGGGTTGGAGGATAGATAGGGCCTGTCAGGGATAGAATATAATGTAGCGGTTTTATGAATTATTTCTGTGAGGAAAAGCCTATTACAGCTGACAAGAGGATGATGATATTAGCCCATCATCATTCAGTTGGCACCACCCTTCCCCCTTTCATCCATCAGACCTCTTGTATGGAGGCTGGAAGCCATGCGGTCTTTGCATAGCCAACACAAAGACAAATACTGCTCTTTTTCCGAGTCCATGAAACATTTAGTATTTCATTTTGAATCATGGCAGATGACAGAAACAAATGGCCTAATGAATCTCCCTTATTGTCCCTTGCAAATCTGAAGATGAACGAAAAGTAAAATCTGTTTCTTTTCTTTGGGTGCATTTGTTCTCCATGGAAGGATCCTTGCTGCATTCTAAAGAAATGCTGAGGTGATGGTGAAACAGGACCTATAAATAAGCAACTGGATTTCCAGATCGACCACACAGCCTGGGCGAGTGCCTCTCTCCACCCATTCTCTGGAGCAATGTTTTTTGTTTTTTGTTTTTTTTGGAATGCATTTTTGTTCATTTTGCCCCCTTATTATACATATACATGTATATATGTATATATATGCACATATACGTAGACATATGTGTGTATATATACATTGCACCAGAAAGGATGGGGAAGAGGGAGAACAAGAAAAATCCTAATGATACTGAGGATTAGGGAGCAAATGGCAATACATTAATGGGCGACATGAATTATATGCTTGCTCTCATCGCCTTTTTGTTTTATTTAAAGGAAAATTCATTAACTATGCCCAAATTCTTCAGCAGTGTCTAGCTGCAAGAGCTCGGCTGAACTAACAACGCTTTTATGTGAGACACAGTAATCAGCTTTCCTAAACGTATACACTTTTAAAGGTGACAGCAAAGGATTTTGAAATATATTTTTATAAAGCCAGTACGAGATTTTGTGGGATAGAACCAGTCTTGGGAGGGGGAAGGGAGCAAAGCAACTCTTGAAAAATGACCCTACTAGCCAATGGGCTATCTGGCTTATCTGATGCTTGACAACACTCCCAGGCAGAGTGGGATCCATGGTTTTGAGATAGTGGCCCGGCTTGTAGCTTGACAAAGACCATCCATTAGGAGATCTTCCTGATGCCCCTTGGATTTCTTTTTTAAAAAACAAAGCCTTACTTTGCCTTTGCAGTCATACCATCAGATGGGCACAGTGTATCAAAATGTGCTCCACAGAAGATTATCTTTCAAGCTGTTCTTTGCAACCCAGTCCCTCCACTGATGCATCAAATCAGCATGTTTCTGCCAGCACAACACAACACAAAGGAGCGCATGGTCAAGGGCGGTGCATTCATAGCTAAACCTTCTTAAACACTGGCTAGGAAAAAAAAGAATTTATTTTAGGACTAAAAATAGGGATGAGTGTGGGAGTTGGTGGGGAGGGTTGTAACTTTTCATCTGGTTTTCTTTGTATATTGGTGGTTGCGTGCCTGGGCTTTCCCCCCACCTTTTTTTTTTTTTTGCCATGGCTGTCTGTAATAGCTTTTTCAGAGCCATTAGAGTTGTCAAGGAAATTTTTCTTAGTTCAAGTATGTACAATTGATCCTGATAGATGATAATAGCTTCCAAACTATGGCAAAGCTCTCCTTCAACATGCAGGAATAAATATATGGCAGCTAAAAAAAACCATGGCGTGACAATTGATACTCTAGCGTGGGTTGGTAGCCCTTTGGGTCAGTATCAGGAATAATAGCGTGTCAGTGATTCTTTTACAACAGATGGAAATGCAGCGTATTCATTCCATCTACCCAATTCCAACAAGTGTTGATTATCTGCCTCAGAATTTGGAAAACGTATAACCTTGACTTTATAACAGTAGCAATAAATAGCATTTTTATAGTGCTTTAAGATTTGCCAAATACTTCACTCGAGTTATTCTCACAACAACTCTGTGAAGTAAATGCTATTGTTATCCCCGTTTTTCAGATGGGGAAATCAAAACTGTTGGGGGGTTAAGTGACTTGCCCTGGCTCATACAGCTAGTAAGTGACAGAATGGAATCAAACTCAGGTCTTTTTGACTCTAAATTTAATGCTCTATCTACTGTGCCATCTAGCTGCCTCTAAATGTTGTGTGTTGCTTTTGTTGGAGTTGTGAACTGATCCAACCATTCTGGAGAACAATTTGGAACTATGCCCATGGGCCTATAAGACTGGGCATACCCTTTGACCCAGCAATACCACTACAAAATCTATATCCCAAAGAGATCAAAGAAAAAAGAAAAGCATATGTATGTACAAAAATATTTATAGCAACTATTTTTATGGTGGCAAAGAACTGAAAATTGAAGGGATGCATATCTTTTGGGGAGTGGCTGAACAAGTTGTGGTAGGTGCTTGTGATAGAATACTATTGTGCTATAAGAAATGACCAGCAAGATGATTTCAGAAAAACCTAGGATGACTTATCTGAACCCATGCAAAGTGAAGTGAGTGGAACCAGGATAACATTGTATACAGTAGCAGCAAGATTATAAGGATGACTAACTGTGAAAGACTTAGCCACTCAGATCAAGACAGTGGTCTAATACAATTCTGAAGACCCGTGATGAAAAATGCTATCCATCTCCTGAGAAAGAACTGATGAACTGAGTGGAGAGTAAGGCATACTTTTTTCACTTTCTTTATTTAACTTGCTTTTTTTTTTTTGCAGCATGGCTAATATGGAAATGTTTTACATGACTTTACATGCATAACTGATATCATATTGCTTGCCTTCTTAATGGCTGGGTGAGGGGCAGGAGCGAGGGAGAGAATTTGGAACTCAAAACTTTAAAAAATTGATGTTAAAATTGAATAAATAGATACAAGAAAAATAAAGGTAGTATGCTGCTAGTACAATGCTAGTGGGACTGAATTTCTTAGAGATTACACCGTTTAAAATTATAAACATTTTCTAGAACACATGATTTAAGAAATCTTTATCAATAAAAAATATGAAATAGAAAATTAAGATTTTCTTTGGCCTTATGCATAGCTGTTTCCAGGAGAGGCAATTTTAAGGGGCAAGAGGACAGAAAAAAGCTTTGAACTATAGTGTGGATGCCATGTTAGCATCGCTACTCTTTTCTTTAAGTAAATTCAGCAATAAATTCATTTTCCCATAATCAGACAGTGAAATTAGGAAGCTGTGAATAGAAATTTGAAGATAACTCCAGGTATACCATTAACATTCCTGATTTCAGAGGATAATATTTGCATCATCCATCAGGAAATATTTTAGAACTACCTGCTTATGAGTTCATGAAAGGTAAGAAATGTCCATTATCCTAACAATGTAGGAAGGGAAACTGATGTAAGACAGGCAAAATCTACATATTAGCTACAACGATTCTATCTGGCCACAAAGCTTTTTCTGGGCACCGACCCAACCTTTTCCCTACCACTGCTGGGCCCCACTTCTACTTCTTACTGCTTACAACTTGTATAACTTTGGACAAGTCACTGACCTTCTCTGATCCTCATTTTTATCACCTGTGAACATGAGAAAATTGACTTTTAAAGATTCCATTAGCTGTCTTTGCATTTTCTCTTTGGTTCCTTCCAGTCCAAAGTCAATACTTGTAATAAATATATGTCCATAAGCATCTTACTCTTGAAAATCCAATCTGATCAAAACAGACTAAGAAGAAAAATATTTTGAAATATTCTCTAGACCTATTGCTGATGGCTTCATAGAAAGCTAGTAGTAGCTAAAAGCTAGGTAAGAATTGAGGTAAAAGATGATCTACTTGCTCATTGTTTGGGTTTTGACATCTCAGAGTAAGTGTAAAGAGCAATTGTTTCTATTCTGGCCAGAAACTCTGAGGGTCTTCCCCAACCTGACTGATTCTTTTGTGAAGGCAAAAGTAAACCACCTTTCCCCTCAGTTCTTACCTTCAGCTACTGAATGGGTGTTTCCTCAGACAGACTGAGACCCAGGAAAGACATTAGCTTTAAAAGGTCAAGGTCTCCCACTGCATCCTGGGCCATCGCCAGTCTTCTTGACCCATGTCTTGACAACTGGACTCCGATGACTTTGCACAGCTCTGCCTCACTTAAATCCAAGTTCACTTGTAAATTAAGACATCACCCTCCTGATGTCATTGGTCTTCTTCGAGAATGAAGGATGAACAACAAACAAGACACTTAGTTGGTGCAGTAGATAGAGTGATGGACCTGGAGTCAGAAAGGCTTGGGTTCAGATCCAGCTTCAGACACTAGCTTTGTGACTGAGCAAGTCACTTAACCTCTGTTTGCTTCAGTTCCTTCATCTGCAAAATGGGGTTAATAATAACCCCTCCCTTGCAGAGTCATTGTGAGGATCAAATGAGATGTCTGTAAAATGCTTAGCACAGTGCCTGGCACGTAGTCTGTCCTTAACACATGCTTAAATTTCCCAACCATAGGCCCTAGTCAGATGAAGTAATGCTGAGTTTCACTGCGGGGAAAGGCAGATGCCCCATCACCATTAGGATCAGAACTAAGATTGCATTTTTGAGTGTTCCCTTCCTCCAGATCCATCTACTGACTATTAGAGAAGATAGTCTTGATTGTGAAAGAGGTTTGGCCTTTCCTATACTTGCAGGTCTCTCTATTCGTTAAACGACAATGTGCATCTAAGAAAGGACACTGGACAATTTCCTAATGTTTATAAAGGGCATCCTTTTATCCTTTTGAACTCAGCAAAAGCATTTATATGGAAGCTTCACTGCTTTAGGAGAATGTTAGAATTTTACATTAAAAATTGATGGGGTCTGCTGCAATATTAGCCAGCAAAGTAGAGTCTAACTGGAGAAAATAAGAAGGAAAAAAAAGAGACATTATTTGTGCACAGAAAGAACTGGAGACAGAACATAAAATGCAGTTTTTGTGATAACAATTCAAATTGAAAAGATGCAGAAATCTTTTGCAATAAGAAGTACGTAAAAACTCACAGAAATTTTCTTTTGTGGGGAATATCCTAGGTATTCTTTCTAAAATCTCTTTTTGAAGACATGGAAACAATGATAAGCTCATGGATTTGGAGTCAGAGGGTGGGGTTATGGTTTGTTGGGTAAGGATTGTGGTAAGTAAGAATTCGCAGCAGGCAGGTGTGCAGGATAAAGGGTGCTGGATTTGGAGTCAGAGGTTTGAATTCATCACCTAATCTCTCTGGCCCATTTTCTCATTCATAAAATGAAGGGGTTGAACTAAATGACCTCTAAGATCCTTTTGATCCCTAACTCTATGATCCTATGAGTCCATCATCTCCTTTCCTTACCCTTCCTGATACCCAACACAAATCCAAAGTGTACATGGAGGGGTAGACATGGGAGAGATTGTCAAAATTCCTTTCTTCCCACCTCAGGACCTAGTACCCATTGTAGTTGAAGACAGCAAAGAGAAGTTTGCAGATGAGAGGGGGAAAGAGTGAATTTCAACGCTGACAGCAAGTCAGACCTTAGCACCGAGCTTGTTCATCTCTGAGTAGGTTTATGAGAGACAGCAAGGAGTCGTGGACAGTCTATCAGCCTTGGAGTGAGGAACCCAGGCTTGAAGTCCTGCTTTTGACACATACCAACTTGGTGGCCCTGGGCAATTCACTTAAATTTTAATGCCTCAGGAAACTCCCTAAGTACGTAATTCACAGAAAAGTTACTGATCTGCATTAGGGAAGAGAGTTTCCACATTGGAAGCTCCCCATGCTAATGAAATCATAAGCTCAGAACAAATAAGGAAAAAGACATTGGTAGAACTGATTGTTTTTTGTCTGTTCCAAATCTTCTTATCTCTCCTCAAGCTTCCTACAGCAACTGCTCTCTTACCACCTTTATTTTTCTTGCTTGTTTTTTGTTTTTTTGCAACATGGATAATATGGAAATGTTTTGTTTGACTTCACATTAAAATTGATATCATATTGCTTGCCTTCTCAGTGGGTGGGTGAGGGGCAGGAATGAGGGAGAGAACTTCATTTAGTAGTTCATCCAGAAAAAGAGGCTATTTACCAAGAGCTCTCCTTTCTTCCCTCTTCATCTCTTATTACTCATATCATTTTCTCTCTTATTCTATTCTCAGATGAAGAAGAGCCCTTTTCCCTCATATCAAGGCCAATTGCTTGATCCCATCCCCTTATATTTCCAACTGAATACCAGCCTCTCTGCCTCCCTCCCTCCCTCCCTCTCTCTCTCTCTCTCTCTCTCTCTCTCTCTCTCTCTCTCTCTCTTCTCTCTCTCTCTCTCTCTCACACACACACACACACACACACACACCTTCAATCTTTCCTTTATTGCTGATCTCTTCCATAATACCTACAAAGACTCATGTCTTCCCTATCCTTAAAAAAAAATTCTTCACTTGTTCCTACCATCTCATCTAATTGTCACTTTACGTCCTATATATCTTCCCTTTCTTCATATTTGCCTTGAGAAAATTGTTTATACTGTGTGCCTTCACTTCCTCTCCTCTTACCTTCTCCAACCCTCTATAATCTAGATTCATTCAACTGAAACTACTCTCTACAAAGTAAGCATCACTCTCTTAATTGACAAATTCAATGGTCTTTTTCTGTGTCTTCATCCTTCTTGACCTCTCTGTGTTCTTTGACACTGTCAATTATCCTCTCCTCCTGGATACTACCTCCTCTTTAAGTTTTTATGACCCTCCTTTCTCCTGGTTCTCCTCCTGCCTGTCTGAACAATCTCTCTAAATATTATTTGTTGAATCTTTATCCAGGTCACACCCACTAACCTCAGTTGTCCCTCAAGGTCCCATCCTGGAACACCTTCTCTTCTTTCCCTATATTATATGACTTGGTGATCTCATAATCTCCCATGGGTTCAACTGGCATCTCTCTATGAAGACAATAGTCCAGATCTATATATCTAGCCCTAATTTTTCCTCTGAGTTCCAGTCAC
This sequence comes from Phascolarctos cinereus, assembly GCF_003287225.1. Classification (NCBI taxonomy): domain Eukaryota; kingdom Metazoa; phylum Chordata; class Mammalia; order Diprotodontia; family Phascolarctidae; genus Phascolarctos; species Phascolarctos cinereus. The sequence continues at coordinate 181,308,781 of NW_027555736.1, forward strand.
TCATTCCACTGAGCCACCTAGCTGCCTCCATCTAGCATAGTGCTTTATACAATTCATTATCTATCTTTGTCCAGACTTATGATTTCATTGGTATGAGGAAACTTCCAGTATGGGAACTCCCTCCACTGAGGCATATCCACAACTACTCTGTGATTTCAATTCAATTCAATAAACATTTATGAAGTGCCTGCTATGTGTCAGGCACTGTGCTAAATGGTGGGGATACAAAAAGAGAAAGACATTCCCTGCCCTCAAAGAGCTTACAAACTAATAGACAGAGACAACACACAAAGGGGAAGAAAGGGAAGAACCATTGAGGGTCCCTGGCTGAGGCAGGGTGGAGGCATCTTATTTCATGAAATAGAAACCAGGCTGAACTGCAGATGGAAAGTGGAGTGAACTGGAAGCGCTATCCCTGCCGTCTATAAAGGAAAGAGGAGGAGGAAGAGTTTGGTACTCTATCCTCCAGCCCTCCCATCAGAAGGGAGAAGAGGCTGAGGAAAGTGGCACCCAAAGCTTGAGTTAGCAGCATGGTGATGTGAGTAGAAGTGATCAGCTAGTCCTACGAGTGGCATCTTGCTCCTTGGAGTTGAAACCAGGCAAAGCTGCAGACGGAGAATAGACTTACAGTCTTAGTTATTTGAGGAACCGGAAGGTTGTGTCTTGCCTACAGTCACACAACCATCATAGGTTAAAGTCAAGACTCTAACCTATATCTTCCTCACTCTAATGCTGCTCCACAAATAACTGTGCCACAGAACCTCTCCCCATGTATATGCTCAGTACTTAATAACTAGCTTTGGAAAGAAGTTGAAGTGAGGATCCATTTTACAGACAAGCTACTAAGGGCCAGAAGTAGGAAAAGGTGTCATCCAGGTCTTCCTGACTTCAGATCCATCTCTATACTACACTACTTCTCATTCAGTTATTCTTTCCTAGAGAGAGAAAATTCAGAATGTAGGAATCATGTGAACTGGTTTGAAATGAAATTATTTGTCCAAGTTAGAAATGGAAGAAAACTACAAGACAAGGATGGTCTATTCTAACTGTTGGCTTTAGACAAGGTCAATTGTATGTGGCAAATAGCATTAAAATGTTTTGCAAATTAAAAGTTGAAAGTGAATAAACATATAATGGTTGGGATGTAGCACACGGTGACCTACAGAACCGTTTGGCAATATGTAGGGAAACAAAAGAAAGCAGAAGTTGATGTTTCCCTATAAAGGTGATTTTTTTCAGGTGAAAGAAAGTGGTTTGTGTGCAATTTAACTAAATGAGGTTTCTAAAAAAGATTTTATCACAGCTAGAATTATAATAGAGTTGTGTAAAGAGAGAATAAAAAAGGAGTCAATATTTCCACTTTATTGCAACAGGTTTGAAGGCATCTGGGAAGAGGTGATTAAGAGCCACTCTGAGGTTAGTTTCACCTTGGTACCTTTGAAGAATGCTCTTTAAAGGCAGAGAATTTCATTTTTTCTTTGTAGCCTCAATACTGAGAACGGTTCCTGGTGTATATGAATAGGCCTTTAATAAATGTTTATTGAATTGAAATGAATTAAGTCAAAGTAAAAAAGATTGTGGAGACTGCCAAGAATTTCTTTCAGTAGTTAAGTCCATCAAATGGAAATTCAACTGGTTTTGAGATGGTTACTTTTCATTTAACAAAAAGAAGCATGTAGCATGTGGTGGCTCAACGAGCATTTATTCTTTTAAATAATAATAATAATGATAATAATGCTATTGACATACTTTTGGTTTTGCATCAACTTCATTTTCCAATTTAGTCTTGCCATTTCCCTACATAGAGAGCCATCCCTTTTATAACAAAGAGGAAAAAATGCAGTTTAGCAAAATTAACCAAGTTCTGGATTATATTGTAAGGTTCCGCACCCATAGCCCCTCACCTCTCCAAAGAAGTAAAGGTGATACATTTTTATATCCCTAAATGCTTGAAAGAATTGCCCCTCCATATCAGATATACTTATAGGACCACTTCTTGAATTAGTGGGAAATCCCACTGGAAACTAAAAAGGAAACCACTACTATAATAACAGCAATAATAGCAAGTAGTACCAATATTAGGAGACTTCCTACCACTGAAGTCTTCTCCCAATGCCTAACCTGTTGTCAAGCTGACCCTGGCTTGTCAAAAGCTAATGTCAGCAGAGCAAAAGCTCGAGAAAGGTTACAAATATAGGCCCAGTGACAAACAACATGCCTGTCTTCATCTTACTAGGCATCAGCCTAAGTTCAGAGAGATTCGTCACCAGAATGGCTACAAGGTGATGAATTTCTCACGCACAACAAGAATCTTATGAACTAAGGTACCAAGGCATAGAGGGACACCCCCACCTCAAAAAAATCATAGACCTTTAAAGAGACCTTGGAGTCCATCCACGTAAAATACTGCCCACCAGACTAAAGGACTTCAGCTCATGATGATAGGAGGGGAGTAATAATTACTGTAACTACATTCTGTACAACTCCCAGCTTTTAAGGCCAAGGTCTTTCTTTTCCAACAGATCTGATTTCAACCCACACAAACAGAAATGTCTCTGGTTTTATACCACTAAACCTTGGGAAACTGAAGTAGAAATTACCGGAAAATCCACAAATTACCCAAGAAGTTTAGAAGTAGAGATAAAAAGAAGTTCACAGTATCTGTAAAAACATTGTATAATTTTTGGCTGAAGCAAGCAGGGCATGTGATTTGGTAAGATTAGAGAGCTTGTTGTGGCAATTCAGAATAGGGTGATAGGCACTAAAATGACCTGAAGAGTATAGACTAAAACTAGGTATAGGAGTAACTATGGTTGAAACAATGAATATACAACCAATGGAGCTATACAATATACCAGGGGTGGGGAATCTGTGGCCTCGAGGCCACATGTGGCTCTCTGGGTCCTCAAGTGTGGCAAGGGCCACACATGGCCTCGAGGCCACAGATTCCCTACCCCTGCCACCATCTTGCTATCGTGATTTATATCACTAGGCATAATGGTGTTGGCATATTTATATCAGCTATTAGTCCTTGAATGAGTTAATAAAGAAGAATTGTTCTGTATAAACTTAAGAGTGTTTTAGGAAATAACTGCTGAAAGATTTACTGAGATATAGCCATAATGATCAAGACATCTTGACCATAAATTGAATAATAGAATCTTGGATTTATAAGTAATGCTAAAGGCAATCTAATCTGATCTCTATGTGAAGCACCTTGTTCACAAACAATAATTATGCAGTGAGATGTTTTGCTAAAACAATTCCACTTGCTGGAAATATTGCAAAATCCCAAAAGGATTATTAGAGATGATAATAATAATAATCTCATTATCATGGAATTAAGGACAAATAATTGGCATAAGAATCATGAAGCCCTATATTCAAGACCTGCCTCTGACGCATACTGGTTGTGTGATCATGAGCAAGTTACTGGACTTCACAGTTCCTCTTGCAACTCCAAGACTGTAAGTTATAATTTGCCAATTTGCATTGGTGGTAAGGGTGAGTGTGGGTCAACCTAGGGAGTTCTATACTCCAACGACATCAGAGCTGTAGACCAAATCAACAACAGCAACAATGACTTACACTTATGTAGAATTTAGTGTACAGAATTTCCATCCAAATAGCCTTAAATGTTACAAATTTCATTTATAGATGGCAAAACTGAGGATCAAACAGGTTAAGTCACTAGCCCATGGTCACATAGCTAGTAAGTGACAGAGACAGAGTTAAAAGTCAAACTAACCTTTGTTCTGTATAGATCTAGCTGTATGACTCCTCAGAGCAAGAGTCTTGAGTGGTTCCCCATTACCTACTAAGTAAAGTCCAAACTGCTTTGTCCAGAGCTACAACAATCTGGCACCTTTTCAACCTTACTTATCTCATACTTCTCCCCTCTGTGCATTCTCAAATGAAAATATTCAAAGGCCCTACTCCTTTCTATGATCTTAATTTTATTCTCACTGTTACCAGTGTATCATACATCCTGCCCCACATCACTTTTTGAATAGCCCAGCCATACAAGCTGACCTTGAATGCCACTTTCCCCATGAAATTTGCTTTTATCTTGTCACTGATGTTACATAACCCTCTTTTTATCCTGCAACTACTTAATATACTCGCCATCGTATATTACATTTAGGTATCACATCCTCCTATTATAATATTAGCTCCTTGAGATCAAGGACTATGTCTTTTCTAAATGTTGTATCTCACCCAAAACCTATCACAGGGCTCTGATACTAATGACTGCTCAATAATTGTTTGTTGGACTTAATTGTGCCCAGATATCTTGATTGTAAATTCAGCAGGGAGATTGCAACTAGCCGTTGAGCTAAAGCACTTCGAAAAATAATAAACAACAAAGCTGTTATTTCATCTTTGCGATTAGGCTCATGTCACAGAATTTAGCATCTACTAGGCTCTGGAATCACTTCAAAGGGAGGGATTTCTAAATACTTTATTAATCACCTATCAATTTGTATCCAAACAACATATTACATGATATGTTTGTCCAACAGGCTCTATCTTATTGTAATGTCTTACTTATCTTGCAAAAAATCTTTATTTTCCCATTAAAAACAGAAAAGAAAAAAAAAGAACCCTTCTGTTGACCTTATTAACCCTTCAAGCTATCATCAATCTCCCTTAACATCCATCATCCATTATCTTTCTCCTCCCATTGTCCCTATTTGCTTTGTTTGCTTCTTCTACCTCATAATGACTTCGTCCTCCACTCCTGACAATGTGGCTTTTGTTTCTACCACTCTAATGAAACTGAGATCTCTGAGATTAGTAATGACATGTTAAGTGCCATATCCAATTGTCTTTTTCCCCAGGCTTCATCCTTCTTGACCTTTCTGAAATATTCAATGCTACTGACCACAATCTTTTTCAGGACACTCTTCCCAGGTTTCTGGAGATGTCTCCTGGTTCTTCTCTCTACCTGAACATTCTTTCTAAGCAAGTGATGTTGGTAAATGTTTAACAATTAGCTCTCTGAAAAAAAAAATCTGCGCACCACACACTTCTGAGTTCAAAATGTATTATTAACATTTCCCCACTACTTTCTTAAGTCTAGATAATCAACAAGACAGTAGGTCAACACCTGATTTGTAGCATTTGCTGATTTCTGAAAGATAAATGCTCACATTGAAAAATTTAACAACCAACTTCCAAGGCTTTGTCTTTTTGCCCTCTTTTTTTCCTTCCATGATCTCACCTTTGGTGAGGTCATCTACTCTCATGGCTCCAAATGAAGCCTCTAGAAAGATGACTTACAGTTCTAAATCTCCAGTGCCAATCACTCTCTTGAGCTCTAATACTTCAGTTTTTTAATGCTTGTTAGTGACTGGCTATAAGGCTGTTAAGTAGTTCAGTGGATAGAAACTATGGACCTGGAGTCAGGACAACCTGAGTTCAAATTCTGCCCCAGATATTTACTAGCTTTTTGACTCTAGTCAAGTTACCTAATCTCTCTCAGTCTCAGTTTTCTCATCTGTAAAATAGGGATAATCATAGTAGCTACCTCACAAAGTTGCTGTGAGGCTCAAATGACATGATATTTGTAAAGCCCTCTGCAAACCTCAAAACACTATATAAATGTGAGCTATTTTTATTGTTAGACATAACCTTCTGAGTCCCACTAGCCTCAAATAACAAGTTCAAAACAGAATTCACCATCATCCCCCCTTAACAATTCACCTTCCAAAACTGCCTTTTTTTCTGTTGATGGAAAGCTTGACACCTGAGTCACCTGTGACTCTTCCCTCTCCCTCACCTCCACCCAACCAATCCCAATCATCCAAATCAGTTGACAAGTCCTATTAATTTTGCCTTAACAATATCTCTTCTGTGTTGCCTTCTCTCCAGTCATATTTCTACTACACCAGTCTTCATAACCTCTCATCAGGATTATTTTAATAATCTTCAAAATAGTCCCCTTTCCTCCATCTTCCCCTCTTACTGCTCCATCTTTCAAAGCTGCCAAAGTAATCCTCCTGATACACAGGTCAGAAGATGTAACTCTTCTGGCTTAAAAAACTTCAGTGATTTCCGTTAGCTTATAGAATAAATATGCTCCTTAGCTTGACAGCTGAACACCTTTACAATATGGCTCTCATATACTTTATCTGGTCTTGTTTCACTCTACTCCCCTTTGTGCCCTCTATGTTCAAAACAAATAGACTGCTGAGCATTCTTCAACTTTGGCCTGCCCTCATCCAATGCTGTACATGTGATTCTTCTCAGATCCTGTATCAAGTCCTGGCTGAATCTTTCCTTTCATAAGCATCGTAGAATTTGATAGAGTTTGAATGTATGCTAGAGACCATGTGGTACATACCCTTTGGTTCACAGATAAGAAAACTGAGGCACAATGAGGTGAAATAAGTTACATAAGATCGTCATAGGTAGGACAGGCATGATGGCATATACCTATAATTCCTGCTGCTGGGTAAGTTAAGGCTGGTGGATCTGATTGAGTTTGAGATTTCTGAACTACAGTAGGGCCAGAACCAATCAGGTGTCTTCACTAAGTTTATCACCAACATGGTGACCTTCTGGAAGTGAGGGGCCATCAGGGTAGCTAAAGAGGGCAAACAGGCCCAGGCTGGAAATGGAGCAGATAAAAGCTTTTCAAGTCAGGCCTCTGAGTAGCTATTGCACTTTCATTATCGATGAGATACAGGGACCCAGTCTCAAAAAACAAAAACAAACAAACAAAAAAACCCACCAAAGTTAAATAAAGTAGATAATAAATAAGATAAATCACATAAGTAGTGAATTACCAGAGTGAAGATTCAGACTCAAGGACTATCTTACTCCAAATTTAGTGTTCATTCAAATATATGACATTGTCCTTACTACATTCTGCCTTGTAGCTTACCTATTTGTGAATATGTCTCATGTTCTTCTTCTACCTTCTCCCACTCCTAATAAATTGCAAGTTTTTTTCAGAGAAGACAGTTCTTGCTTTTCTTTCCCCTCTGAATTCTCCAGCTAGCACTTATTATTTAATATTGAATAAGAATAGATTAATCTGATCAATAACAACAAAAAGTAATCATAACACATAGTCTTCCTATGTATATCCTCTTCAAATGGAAAATCGACCTGGGGCAATGTGGGTATTCAGAAATGTCTCAGAAAAGCCCTAGCTGAGGAGGGGGAAAAAAGGATGTCGTGGGACGAAGGTTTTATAAACTTCTTTGAGGCAAAAGCCACCCTGTATCACAAACTCTCTCCAAATACCTTAGAAATCTCCTGTATCTTCCATATGTTAATATCTTCTTTGAATACAAAATCCAAATTAAAAACTGGAGCTGAATAGAAGTCTTTTGTTAAAAGTAACATTTTGAAATGCTGTCAGTAACTATCATAAATATTTGAGAAGTTAATATTTTAATCTTCTACTATAGCACAGAAAACATTTTTAGTGACAGACAGTGCTTCATTAATAGAGTTCTGTATGTCTAATTGCTTTAGGCACAGGGAGCTGCATTATTTTGACACATGACATGCAATTAGTACATGGTCACACGGCTAACGGGAGATTTTACACCTTTTTTCCTTCTATATTCAGAGTGAATAATTAGCATATTTTTTCTGCTTAGAATAATAATCAGAGCCTTAGATCAGAAATTGCCTAATGAGGTAAAATTCCAGTTGTTGACATTAATACATGTGACACATTTTTTCAGTTGTAAAAGTAAACCTAGTGCTGCCACTTCATTTACCCTTTCCAAAGTGTTCTTAAGAGTTGGGAGTTATGTTGCTCTTCGAGCAAAATTGTTGAATAATCACATTCAGAGAAGAAAGGTTCCAGGAACAGTTTTATCTGTTTCTCAGATTTGCTGCTACAGAACATGGAACGCAGTAGGTGTTCAATAAATATGGCTGACTGAAATGTCTAAAGTGAGTAACTCTGGCCTTATTCATTTATGGTTGAAAAGATTCTGCTTCTAATGTACAAAAATAACTATAACAATCTATTCTCACTTTTTGGAGGGACGCTTTATCACAGAAGATGATTTTGGAGTTAAGGAATGCAAAAGTTAGGCTGCAACTTAAACAATTTTCTTGTGGTTCTTTTTGATTCTGCAGAAGGAATTTGCTCAGACATTGCACTTTCTCATTTTACTCAAGACTCTTATGTGATCCAAAGCTCATACTTTAAAATAAGCTATTTCTTCCACACAAAATAGTAATATTTCTCTCCAACATAAATAAAAACTTTGTGTCCTTTATCATGATAACTTTCAAAAACTTCAATAGCATCACCAACATCACCCAAAACAATAGCAACAACAAAACAGGAATTATTTACTGGGTTTGGGCACCATATTAATGCCTGGTTCCTGCCTTGCCAGATACCTAGACCCAAATTTTTCCTTCTACCTCTACCTGTCTTTAAATTCCATCCCCATGAAGCTATTCAAGGCTCACAAAAATGAGGATTTGACAAGGTGTGTGTGTAAGCTAAGCTACATTTTGGGGGTGAATCCTTAGAAATACAGAAGGCATTTGACAGAGTTGAATGGAATCAAGTAGAGGAATCATTGAGGAGACTCTATTTTGTCAGTAAAGTAAAGCCATGTGTAGGCTTTGCTTTAGACTTTAGGCAGAATTAGTAGGAATGAACATGGAGATTCCCACCATGAATTCCCATTAAGTTTGTGTTCATTTCAAACTCTAATCAATCATAGCAGGATGGACAGGCAGAAAGAGTGAACTAATGGACAAAATGTTCCAAGTCAACAATCCTACCATTATTATTTGTGACCTGTAGTGAAGGATCTATTATAATTTATCACAAATATAGTCAAAGTCATCTTAGATTTATGCTACTATCTATACTAACCCTTAACTGAGTTTCAAATTACTACCAAAATAGAAGGGTATGCTCTTCTGTATGTCCAATACAATAATATTAGGGTAAAACTAATGAATAGCAGTTAAGATGTGCCCCAAAGTTACAAAGTAATTAGGTCTCTGTTTGAATTGGCATTGCCAAAAAAATTCTATGAAATAGTTACCCACTTTTATGGAAGGAAAAAGTTGAATAAAACCTGAGGGAGAAAATTGCAACTAAAGGCAGGGCGGGGTATGGATTGGGGGTGGCAAAAGGAATAATGAAGTTGGTAGCAGCACTGACAAATAAATTATGTATTTGTGATGCTCCCATTGACAGGATCTAAAACACATTTCAAAGCAAGAGACAGCATAATTTGGGTAGTTCTTTGGGAAAATAAAAACCCAGATTCATTCTAAAAATATTTGAAGTGCCTCATGGGGCAGAAGGACTCCAACTCATTGATTTATAAGGCTCTTATCTAGTATGAAGTATAGACAACTGGCCATCCTTGCTGTTGAAATTAAGAACCAGCCTAGAACGTTGGGGCAAGAAACAAAAATGTGTCTCTCATGACTCCTCGCATTCTAGGTAACATTTTCTCACTTAAACTATTCCTAAGGTTATAGGATCACAGAATCATGGATTTAGAGCTGGAAGTCACATTAGAGATCATTGAATACAGTCCCCTCATTTCAAAGATGAGGAAATTGAGGCCTGGAAGGGTTAATGACTTGTCCAGGGCCATACAGCTAGTAAGTATCTGAGGTAGGTTTACAATCTTATGGATACTCTCTACGTCACTACCTCGGGTTATGAGGTCTGATAATCTTTGATGTGATATTTGATGGATATTTGAAATGGATGATTCAATCACTGGGGCACCAAAAAAGGTGATATGGAATCATCAACTCTCAAAGTTTTGAAAAAGGCTTCAGAGGTGATTTACTGTAACTTATGCCAGCATAAGAATTGCCTTTACAAGAGTCCTAATAAGTGGTCATCCAATCTTGACTTGAAGAACTTAAGTAAGGGAAAATCCACTTTACTATAAATCAGCCCATTCTTACTTATTAAAGAACTCATTAAAAAATTAATAACTAGATTTTAAAATACAAACATTGAACTTATGTTAATGCTCACTATTGATGAAGGGCGATAGGCATTGGAAAACATATGCAAACAGGAAACATATTTGTCATCAGTTGAAATTGAATTCTAGAAAAGTAGAGTAGCTATTATGATTATATAATTTTATGATTATACATTCATATATGTAATTATAATTTATTAGCTATTAGGGTAATAGCTTATCTACTATTTAAAATATTGTGATTCCTATCTTAAATTCATGCATAATATTTTGAATTGGACTCATTTTGTATTTCCCTTTCTCTCCTCTGACTTTTCCCAGACAAACATAATAAATTAATTGGTAAGGAATGAATGCATAATCTCTGGAACAACACTAGACCCAACTTAAATGAAAGAGAATTTTGTTATATTCATCCTTTCTCTCAACAGTCTCACAGGTCTTTGGGAGTTCAAGTATTTCTCAAATCTACATCATCTAATATCATTCATTTCAGAAATACTTTCTGCCTCAGTTTTTTCTCTACATGTAAATTCCAGAGCCTCTTCAGCTGTTAACAGCCCTTCTGCCTAATCTAAGGTTGTATTGATAAAATAGCATAACAATCATGTGAAAGGTTAAAAAAAATTAGTCATTTTATCTTCCTGATGACCAACAACTGTGACTAATTTTCTTCCTCCAATGAATTAACTGGATTTAAAAGTTGTGGAAGTTGTGGCATCCTGTAAATGTAGCCTAAGTCTCTTCTGATATAATTTAAGTTTATTATCCTATATTATTCTATTTTTTGCATTTCTTGTATTTACTGATATATTCCCCAAGGAGAAAACACTTTAAATATTGTATCATGTGACTGAGAACACATTGTTCACTTTCTGTATTTTTCCCCATGTTCTGCACTTTCAAGGATAGAGGACATAATAGTTTTATGTAGAGTAGAATGTTCTGTACATTTGTGGCAACAAACCTGACTTTAATAACTTAACTATTACTATTTGTGAGTAGAGAAAGGTTGGTTCCTATATCAAGACTTAAGGAAAAGATGTTGTTGAATAATGCTTCATACCCTAACTTTTAAAGAATTTCGGTTCTATGTAAGAATCACATCACAAATACATGTTTCACCAAACCTGCTTTTGACAAAGCGTTTGACACTATCGGGGACTTTTATGAAAACACTTTTTTTGTTTTGTTGTTGTTTGGTTGGTTAGCTTGTTTTTTTTTTTTGCTTGTTTGTTTCCATATTGAGGGGCCAATATACAGATTGTTCCAAAAGTCTTAGTGCATTTTTAAGCTTTCATAGCTTTTAAATGTCCTAAGGTTTTTGAGATTCCCTGAAACACAGGGTCTATTAGAATCACCTAGTTGCTTTGAATCTCTCCATCCCTTAGAAAATTCTCACTAGGTTTGCCTAATAGAGAGCCCCTTAACACTAGCAATTTCTAGACAGTCCTTAAAGTCCTTATAATTATATAGTCCTGTACATTTTTATTAGCTATTCCTCAAATTCAACTCTAATCTGCACATTTTGCTCGACATCCCCCATGCCTGGAATGCACTACCTTCCTCCTCTTCCCTCCTCATTCTCAGAATCCTTCTCTTCATTCAAGATTACTTCAAGTATCACCTCTTCCACAAACATTTTTTCTGGTGATGCTAAGTATAATGCTCTTCTTTTCAAATTACATCCTATTTTACCAGGGTGTGGCCAATGCTCATGCCCCAGCTTTTTGGAGCCACAGGTAAGAGAGTTGGGTAAGAGGTGGACACCAAAGGTGTGTGAGCAGTCCTGAAAAGGGTTCAGTCAGCTCTCACACCAGAGGTGCTAGTGTTCCCTGAAGACCCCATTTAGTAAATGGGCTGAACCAGGTTGAGGGTAACCAACAGGCCTCAAACCCATTTGTGAGTTAGAAGGATATCAACCCTAAGAATATGTAGACTTCCCCTGGTGGAACGGGCAGGTGAGAATATTTTGTCGCAGTGGCCATGAAGGTGGCTGAAGCAGCCAGTCTAGAATGTACAGAGCTTGGTCAGACATGGAAGACGCCGAGGTCATTAGTCATCCTGACTTTGGTCCTGTCACTGGACTTAGATGACTCTGGAAGAGAGAATGAGGCCGATGATGGTGCAACTCTGCCTCACTTAAATCCAAGGCATGCACGAGAGTCAATAAATTGTCCCGTGACATCGCTGGTCCTCCTTGAGAATGAAGGACCAAACAACAACATCCTATTTACTTCTCTGTGTCCATATTGTATCTTTGTGAAGAAGAAGGCCAAGACCTCCAAGTGCTTCAGTGAGGGCAGGGGCAGGAAGGGGGGGAAGGGAGAACCGGTGGAAACCAGCTCAGAAAACCACCAGGTGCCTCAGCACTCTACCACAAAGGAATCTCCCAGTGCATTAGCAGAAACAAGGGAGACAACACTGCAGGGGGCCCCAGGCAGATAAATACCCTGAAGCACCCATCTAAAAGGAGCTGAAGAAAGCTAAAGGAAAGGAAAAGCAGGCAACCTAGAATTGCCTGAAAGTTCCAGCCTTGCTGATTCCAGCCCAACACGAGGTAAGCTGCCAGAAACCTACAGCCTCCAATTGCCACATAAGACCCCAGCACACAAAGCCAGTGACCAAGACCTAGGCTCCCAACACAAGAAGCTTGGGTCAGCCCTCTGTTCCCCAGCAGGAGAGCTCAATCTCTTTAAAGGCCAGGGAATAAAGAAACACCATGAGTAAAAAGAAACGTACCATAGATTCATATTATGAGAAGAGTGAAGATCAAGACAGAAATTCTGAAGAGGACAACATTGTCAACAAACCCACATCTGCAACAACAAAAGGGAATATGAACTGGTCTGAAGCCCAAAAAGCCTTCTTAGAAGAGCTCAAGAAGGATTTTAATAGTCAAATGAGAGAGGTAAAAGAGTCCTTCAAAAATACAATTGGCCAATTGGAAAAAAAAATACACTGAAGAAAACAAGTCCCTAAAAAACACAATTGGCCAATTGAAGAAGGAAGGACAAAAACTAACAGAAGAGTACACTGAAGAAAACAAGTCCTAAAAAACACAATTGGCCATTGAAGAAGGAAGTACAAAAACTAACAGAAGAAAACAATCTGTTAAAAACTAGAATTGGACAAATGGAAACTAATGTCTCTATGAGAGAGCAAGAATCAGTCAAACAGAAACAAAAAAATGAAAAAATAGATGAAAATGTAAAATACCTCACTGGTAAAACAACCGCCCTGGAAAATCGATTCAGGAAAGACAGTTCAAAAATTATTGGACTACCTGAAAATCATGATGAAAAAAAGAGCCTGGACAGTATCTTTCAGGAAATCAAAGGAAAACTGCCCGAAGTCCTAGAACCAGAAGGGAAAATAACCATAGAAAGAATCCACGATCACCACCTGAAAGAGATCCCAAATTGACAACCCAAGGAATATAATAGCAAAATTCCAAAATTACCAGATGAAAGAGAAGGTGCTGCAAGCAGCCAGAAAGAAACAATTTAAATATCATGGAACCACAGTCAGGATTACACAGGACCTTGCAACTTCTACTTTAAAAGACCATAGGGAATGGAACATGATATTCCATAAGGCAAAGGAGATTGGAATGCAGCCAAAGATCAATTACCCAGCAAAAATGAGCATCATTTTTCAAGGGAGGAGTGGATATTCAATGAAATAGGAGACTTCCAAACTTTCCTGATAAAAAGACCAGAGCTCAACAAAAAATTTGATCTTCAAGTACAGGACTCAAGAAGGACTTAAAAAGGTAAATGGGACAGAAAGATACAATATGTTGTTAATGGGGGGGCTGTTTAAACCCCTACAAGGGAATATGACTTGCAACCCTTGAGAACTGTATTGTTATTACACCATGTTAAAGGAGTATACATAAAGAGGGTGGATATTAGTTGACTTTGATGTAATGATAAAAAAAATCTAATCAAGGGTTAAATGGATCCAAATAAGTGGATCAATCTGATCTTAGAAAATGTACTGAGAAAGGAGGAGGCAGACAAGGGTAAATTACATTACAGGAAAAGACACAAAATCCTATTACAGCAGAGGGAAAGAAGGGGGGGAGCATTGTTTGAACCTTACTCTCATCAGATTTGGCTCAAGAAGGGCATAAATAATCAGTTAGGTATAGAAATCTAACTTGCCCTATAGGCAGTAGGAGGGAAAAGGGGAAAGAAAAGGAGGGGAAGAAAAGGGAGGGGGAAAGAAGGGAGGGAAGAAGCAGTAAGAGTAAAGGGGAAGAAAAGGGAAAGGGATAATAAAAGGAGGGACTGAAGGAGGCGTGGTCAAAAGCAAAACACTAGTGAAGGGGGAAAGGAAAAAGGAGAAAGAAAAGCATAAATGGGGGGAAAAGGATGGAGAAAAAGACACAGATAGTAATCATAACTGTGAATGTGAATGGGATGAACTCTCCCATAAAATGGAAATGGATTGCAGAATGGATTAAAAACCATAATCCTACAATATGTTGTTTACAGGAAACACATTTGAAAAAGAGTGACACATACAGGGTAAAGGTAAAAGGCTGGAGCAGAATATATTATGCTTCAGCTGAAGTAAAAAAAGCAGGGGTAGCAATCCTGATCTCAGACAAAGCAAAAGCAAAAATAGATCTAATCAAAAGAGATAAGGAAAGAAACTACATCCTGCTAAAAGGCACCATAGACAATGAAGTAATATCATTACTAAACATATATGCACCAAATGGTATAGCATCCAAATTCTTAGAGGAGAAGTTCAGGGAGTTACAGGAAGAAATAGACAGCAAAACTATACTAGTGGGGACCTGAACCTCCCCCTCTCTGCACTAGAAATCTAACCACAAAATAAACAAGAAAGAAGTTAAGGAGGTGAATAGAACATTAGAAAAGTTAGGTATGATAGACCTCTGGAGAAAACTGAATGGGGATAGAAAGGAATATACTTTTTTCTCGCAGTACATGGCACATACACAAAAATTGACCATGTACTAGGGCATAAAAACCTCACAATCCAATGCAGAAAGGCAGAAATATTAAATGCATCCTTTTCAGATCATGATGCAATAAAAATTATATGTAATAAAGGGCCATGGAAAGATAGACTAAAAAATAATTGGAAACTAAATAATCTAATCCTAAAAAATGATTGGGTCAAACAACAAATCATAGAAACAATCAATAATTTCATTCAAGAGAATGACAATAATGAGACAACATACCAAAACCTATGGGATGCAGGAAAGCAGTTCTTAGGGGAAGTTTTATATCTCTAAATGCTTACATAAATAAAATAGAAAAAGAGGAGATTAATGAATTGGGCATACAACTAAAAAAACTAGAAAAAGAACAATTAAAAATCCTCAACTAAACACAAATTAGAAATATTGAAAACCAAAGGAAAAATTAATAAAATTGAAATTAAGAAAACTATTGAACTAATAAATAAAACTAAGAGCTGGTTTTATGAAAAAAACAATAAAATAGATAAACCTTTGGTTAATTTAATTTAAAAAAAAAGAAGAAAACCAAATTACTAGTATCAAGAATGAAAAGGGTGAAGCTACCACCAAGGAAGAGGAAATTAAAACAATAATTAGGAATTATTTTGCCCAACTATATGCCAACAAATTTGACAATCTTAGTGAAATGGATACATATTTACAAAAATATAAATTGCCCAGATTAACCGAAGAGGAAGTAAAATACTTAAATAACCCCATCTCAGAAAAAGAAATTGAACAAGCCATTGATGAACTCCCTAGGAAAAAATCTCCAGGGCCAGATGGATTTACATGTGAATTCTATCAAACATTTAAAGAACAATTAATTCCAATACTATATAGACTATTTGGGAAAATAGGTGAAGAAGGAGTCTTACCAAATTCTTTTTATGATACAAATATGGTGTTGATACCTAAACCAGGAAGAGTCAAAATAGAGAAAGAAAATTATAGACCAATTTCTCTAATGAATATAGATGCAAAAATTTTAAACAAAATACTAGCAAATAGATTGCAGCAACTTATCACAAGAATAATACACTATGACCAGGTAGGATTTATACCAGGAATGCAGGGTTGGTTCAACATTAGGAAAACTATCAGCATCATTGAGTATATCAACACCAAAACCAACAGAAACCACATGCAGAAAAAGCTTTTGATAAAAATACAACACCCATTTCTATTAAAAACACTAGAAAGCATAGGTATAAATGGAGTCTTCCTTAAAATAATAAATAGCATATATCTAAAACCTTCAGCAAGTATTATATGTAATGGGGACAGGCTAGAAGCATTTCCAATAAGATTGGAGGTAAAACAAGGATGTCCATTATCACCACTGTTATTCAATATGGTACTGGAAACTTTAGCTTTAGCAATAAGAGAAGAAAAAGAAATTGAAGGCATTAGAATAGGCAAAGAAGAAAGAAAGCTATCCCTCTTTGCAGATGAAATGATGATATACTTAAAGAATCCTAGAGAATCTAGTAAAAAACTACTTGAAATAATAAACAACTTCAGTAAAGTTGCGGGCTATAAAATAAACCCACATAAATCATCAGCATTTCTATATATTACCAACAAAGCCCAACAGCAAGAGATAGAAAGAGAAATCCCATTTAAACTTACTGTAGACATTACAAAATATTTAGGACTCTACCTCCTGAAACAAACCCAGGAACTCTATGAACACAATTACAAAACACTTTTCACACAAATAAAATCAGATCTAAATAATTGGAAAAATATCAGTTGCTCATGGGTAGGCCAAGATAATATAATAAAAATGACAATCCTACCTAAGCTAATTTACTTATTCAGTGCCATACCAATCAAACTACCAAAAAATTATTTTATGGAGTTAGAAAAATAATAACAAGATTCATTTGGAAAAACAAAAGGTCCAGAATATCAAAGGAACTAATGAAAAGAAATGCAGGGGAAGGTGGCCTAGCAACTCCAGATCTTAAATTGTATTATAAAGCAGCAGTCATCAAAACTGCTTGGTACTGGTTAAGAAATAGGGAGGTGGAGCAGTGAAATAGGTTAAATATGCAAGACACAGTAGTCAATGACCATAGTAATCTATTATTTGATAAACCCAAAGACCCCAGCTTCTGGGAAAAGAACCTACTCTTTGAAAAAAAAACTGCTGGGAAAACTGGAAAAGAGTATGGCAGAAACTAGGCATAGACCCAAATCTCACACCATATACCAAAATAAAGTCAAAATGGGTTCAAGACTTAGATATAAAGGCTGGTACCATAAGTAAACTGGGAGAACAAGGAATAGTTTACCTATCAGATCTATGAAGAACAGAAGAATTCATAACCAAACAGGAGATAGAGAACATTATGAAAAGCAAAATGGATAATTTTGATTACATTAGATTGAAAAGTTTTTGCACAAAGCCAATGCAACTAAGATTAGAAGGAAGGCAGAAAATTGGGAAAGAATTTTTACAACCAGTCTCTCTGATAAAGGCCTCATTTCTAAAATATATAGAGAATTAAGACAAATTTGTAAGAACATATTGTATCTTTTTACCATCCTCTATTCCCCAGAAGAATGGAAATACCTTGAAGGCAAGGACTGTTTTGTTTTTCACCTTAGCACCTTTTCACCTAGGTCCTGCCACCTAGCACATAGGTACTAAAATGAAGTATTATTTCCCAATCGACAATTGCGACTTACAGTCGTAACGAGTTTGGGTGATTTGCTCAGAATCACAGACAATATGTGTCTGAGGCTGAACTTGTCCTGATTCAAGGCCAAGCTTTCTATTTATACCACCTCTCAAAAATGTCCCAAGAAGAATTTGAGCAGGCACTATATAAATATTAGCTATTAATTGTTATTATTTTACTCATTCTGTTCATCCCAGCAGTAAAAAGCCTTTCTCTGTCTAACCAGCTATTCTCTTTTCTGTGAACTGCTTTATTCTCCTCCTTCTGCAGCCCAGCTGGTTTTTTTCATAATCAGGCACTCTCCTTAGATGAATCACCGGTGCTTTATTCACCCTTCTTTCAAATTGCCTAGCTGGCACTCTTAAAGGGGAAGACTTCTCTAGAGTAGAAAACTTAAAAAAAAAAAACAACCTTTCCCAAGGAACAAAATAGAAAAGGCCCTAGTATTTAGCACCATCAGAGCTTTGGAGTATAGTGTTTAGCGTAGCAAGAGTGAGACCTGCAGCTAGGAAGACCTAGGTTCAAATCCTGTTTTAGACATTCATTAGGTCACTGCCTTGTGACCAAAGCAGATCACTTCCCTTCTCACCAGCTTCCTTAAAAGAGAGACGATAAGTACTTACCTTCTTCCGTGGTGCAACAGTGGATTTTGGGTCAAAGGACCACGGTTCATATGCCAATTTTGTTACTTATCATTCCCTTAATCTTCCAGTTAGTAGGAATTAGATGTATCTCTGGGCCTTGGTTTCCTCTATCTGTAAAACAAGGGAGTGTCCCTGTAATAAAATGTAAACTCCTTGAGTCCAGGGATTTTCATTTCTGTTTTTGTATCCTCACCGTATAACAGAGTGCCTGGCACAAAAGTTCTCAATAAATGCTTGTTGATTGATTGAATTAAATTACATATAAGGTTCTTTTAGATTCTAAAGCCATGTTCCCATAACTTGAGCACAGGTTTTTGTGAGGTCCAAATGAGACAATATTTATAAAGCACTTTATAAACCTTAAATTGATACGTAAGTGTTTACATCAGCATCATCACCCACCAAAGAGTTGCAGGCATGCACATTTTCTTTAATTTCTCAAAAAAGTCCAGTTAGAGTGAATAAGCATCAGACAGTTTAGCAGGGGTGGGGAATCTGCAGCCTTGAGGCCACGTACGGCCCTCTAGATCCTCAGGTGCGGCCCTTTGACTGAATCCAAACTTCACTGAACATTTGTTCGGTGAAGTTTGGATTCAGTCAAAGGGCCGCACCTGAGGATCTAGAGGACCACACATAGCCTCGAGTCTGCAGGTTCCCTACCCCTGGTAAAGAGAAGAGAAAACTACTTTTCATCTGATTTGGGTTGTCTTGGTAATGGGCTCTTCACTTATGTTTGTCTAGTTTCTAAATCTGTAAAGTTTAATGGAATGATTCAAGAAAGCCATCACATATATACAAACACAAACATACATACCCCAAAACAAACACATACTCAAGCACAAAGTAGAATTCCTAACATGTAAGAAGAGGTAATTCTAAAAAATATAAATTATATGAAAGGAGTAACTTCTATTGGTACTATTTAATTGGACTTACTATTCATTAATGATAATGTTACATTGTTAGAGTACAGTGTGGTTCACAATGCATTTTCCTCACCAAAAAGAAAAAGAAAAAAACCTTTGTAAGTAATAGCACTGGGAAATGCTACTATTATTATCCTAGTCTTTCTAATGAGAACACCAAGGCACAGAAAGCGATATGGTTTACAATGTACTTTCCTCACCAAAAACAAAACCAAACAAACAAAAACCTCTGTTAAGTAATAATGGGTAATGCTACTATTACTGTCCCAGTCTTTCTAATGAGAAAATTGAGGCATAGAAAAGTTAATGTGATTTGCCCAATAGCAAGAACTAGAACTAGAACTCAGGTCTTCTGGATGTAAGATAGTGTTCTTCTACTATCGCTCAAGCTGCCTCTAGCCTGAAAAATGACTTTTATTACTACCATTAATAATTCACTCTGACAATTATGACAGCAATTTGAATAGCAGCAGTAATTCATCCCACTAGAAGATCTGAATGGTCAGAAAGAATTAATCCTATTTGCCAAGTGCTTAAAATTTCAATAGAGTAAAATAGAGAGTCCAGACAGATAAGATTTTCAGTATTCTGCTATATATTTAAATACAAGTTAGAGACAAATTTAAACATTTGCCCCTATACACAGACAGACAGAACAACAGAGAGAGAGGGAGAGGAAAACAAGTGAGAGGAAGAGAGAGAGAGAGAGAGAGAGAGAGAGAGAGAGAGAGAGAGAGAGAGAGAGAGAGACAGAAAGAGATGCACAGTTTTCATAGCAGGCACAAGGGGCTCTGTTTACTGGCAACCCATGTGGGTTAGGGGTGAGTTCTCTTGGAAGTGTGATGACTCATAAGAGGGGGACCCTGCCCCTTCCCCATTCAGAGCATGCTCAGATTAGTCTATCACTGTTTTCAGTCCACTTACCGTGTCATAAAGAAAAGCCTTTTAATTATCTGCTGAGACAGTCATGCAGTCAACAAACATTTATCAAGAGCCCACTGTGTGCTAAGCATTGAACTGAACTGAACCAGAACTCAGTGTGAATATGAAAGGTGCATACAGGTCAAATCACATTTTTTTTCCCTTCGTGCTGGCCATCAGGTGTAAGGACAGCTCACTGAGCTCTAGAGGGCTGATGGAGGGAATTCCTTCCTTTTAACTGGCAAACCCATGAGTGCATGGCTTCTAGGCAGGCCTCTGGACTGCATTTTCTTTCCATTGGTACAAGGCCGTATGAGATCTCAAAAAGTCCAAAGAGCCTCCTGAGGTCCAACAGCCAAACCTAGGAAACTGCTAGGCCTGGCTTTGTACAGCTCAATATTGGATAGACCTGGCAGCCAAAATGTGGCTTTTAAGCAAGAGGGCTATTGTCTATTGGCTATGCCACACCTGGAAGTGAACTTGGTGATGATGGGAAGAATATTGTAGTTACCACTTTAAGTCTGAGTCCACTTTCCCCAGGGACCAAAGTGTAAAGTCCAGCAGAAACATGTATGTATATGGAATGGCTGGCCTCAAGTAAGGAAATCCTGGATTTAAATTCTTGTTTTTGGCACGTATTGGCTATGTCACTCTGAGTCAGACACTCGATCTGCTAATGGCCTTCAAACAATTCTCTAAGACTATTAAAAAGCAGAAAAGCTAATATTGCCTTGGTAAAAGGTGTTTCCTTGCTGAGAATTGCCTGAAACAATGAAATCATAGGTCCAGACAAAATAATTTCTAAATCTCTAATATATGGCAAGCCAATTCATAAAAAGATTGTGTCTGTGTCTCACTGCTTTTTTGTCTCTCTCTGTCTCTGCCTCTTTCACATACATATACATATGTGAATACATACATACGCATACCTACAATTTAGAACTCCTTATATATATGTTCAAGACATGATCTCTAGCTGGATCTTCCACAAGAAGGCAATTTGCCACAGTGAAAAGTGCATAAGTTCCAGATTCAGAGGACTTGAGTTCAAATTCTGCCTTTGATGCTCAATACCTATGTGAATTTACTACCTGTGTCATTTAATCTTTCTGGGTCTCAGTTTCCCCAACTATAAAATTAAGGATTTGGACAAGATTGCATCTGAAATCCTTTCTAGATCTAGCATACTGGCACCATCTTGGCTTCTCTGGCATCCATCCTTACCTTACCTCTGGCACCCATCCTAAACTTTTCTCTGCTGCTATTGCTGCCACAACCCCTGGAATAAAGGAGAATTATACACCGAGGTTGAGGAAAAGAAACCATGGGATCAGAACCTACCCACTGCAATTATAATGCAATTTTACTTATAACTTGCTCTAGCAACCTGGAACACAAGAAGAGTTGGATGATGGAATGCTACTATATGCAGAGTATTTAATAAGCTATAAAAGTTCTGATGATTCACCTCATATCATATGAAAGTATTGATGACGTAATGCTCATTGAAGCTGGTTATAGAATGCACCAAAGATCATCAAAGGGAACGTCAATTTTATATGAATCAACCTTTCAGCAAGATGTGATCCAGAGGCCATTTGTTGATCGGAAATATGGCTCTTATTGTTTCCCTTGGCTTCTCATTTGGCTCCATGAATCTTCCTCCTCTCTTCTGGTCAAAAATGATAAAGAAATGAAACAAAAAATCAAAGAATGAGACTCTTCTGGGGGCAATAATAACATGTTAGTTTGAAAATCATAAATATGGGTTGAGTGGACATATGCAAGCTATGTAACAGTGATGTTCTGGTCTTTTTTTTTGCAAGGAAAAGATTCATATAGTCCTCTTGACTATTTAATATCATTGGATATGGACCTTGGGAAAATGCTACTAGAGATAACTGTCTTTTGTCATAAGACACATTCATGAATGAAAGAAGTGGAATAACTCTTTTTGATCACCAATCTGTCGGGTTAGAAGTCATCTTTCTGCTCAAAGGACTTTGTCATAGTCCAGCTGAGATCTCACTCCCTTCCCCCCAGTAAATTCATAGCTTGACTGTAAAGAATGTAGCCATTGGAGCAATAGAGATCAATTTTAATTTTTATAACTGTTTCATTATGGAATGAGTTCTCCTTAAAGACATCTTTATTGTTTCCATTTCCTTCCTAATTGGAGTCAGAGAATCATAGGTCTTTGAGAGACCTCAGCGGTTTCTTGCATATTTCAGAGCTGAGTGTACACATTTCTTATGATTACCCAACATTCCATCTGTGAGCCACCAGATCCAATTCGCGCCATTGCTGTTGGCAAGAAAAGCCCAAGATGAACTATTCCATCAAGTAGGAGGTTATAATGTAATGCATGTGATGTTTACAGTTGCATATCCCTGTCAATGCATTTTGGGATTATACTAGACTGCTCTTGGAAAATGTGAAGCTTCTGATAAGAAAAGCCTTTTCTTTGATAAATTTGTGGTTACAATGAGGCCATGATATTAAAATTTGTCACCAAGATACAGTCCTTCAGATCCAGGTCAACAGATTACAAATATACACAGATTATATTGTGATAGTCAAATCTAGCCCAGTATTGCAAAGCTGTTATCTGCAAGGTAAATAATAAAAATAAAAAATAAAATAAAAATGAGAAGCATGAACTATCAAATCTAGTGTGGTGAAATCAGAAAGAATGATTGTTGCCTATTAGCTATTTTGTGTGAGATGGTTAAATGCCGGGTTTTACCATCATCACAGTTCGTTCTATGGAATTAAGTAATTGATATATATATTTTAGTATAACAGAGCTCTAACCTAGTGAATGTTAACAAGGTCCTTTTAAATGTTAAGCAACACACAGATCTTACTTTCTCATCTTAGACTGGTACTTAGAATTCACCTCCTCCATGAAACTTTCACAGATGAGCCTCAATTTCATTCTCCCTGAATTCTGGTACAATATCCCAGTCTAATTGAAATTCATTATGTATTATTATGCATTCTCATTTTGTAAGTATTTCTAAGTATATTTCTTCGCCATGGATATGTTTCTTTTATCATCCCATAGATTGAACTTTCTAAAGAGCAAATAACTTTCACTCACTTCCACTGTCCACACAGTTTCTAGTGCAATTCTGCATACAGAGGTAGGTGTGCCATACATGTTGTCACCATACTTAGTGAAATGGATCAGCTAACACTTAGTTAATGAGTTGGGGGTAGGAAGGGAAACTATAGTGATAAAGTACCCTTCCATAGTCATTGTTTACTCATCCAGCAGATGTTTTTTGAGTTTGTACTATATTCAAGGCACCATTCTAGTTGCTGTAGGAGATATAAAAATAAATAAGATGTGGTCTTCATATGTTCTTTTATAGTGTGCATGATTCAATTGTCAGTGGATAAACTAAACTGCTGAACTTATCTCAAAGTCTTTGAAACCAAAGAAATTTTGAAAACTTAAGATCATGATCGGAGAGTCAACCTAACAGAGTGGATAGATGACCATCTTTGGTGTCAAGGAGACCTGAGTTCAAGTCCTGTTCTGATATTTACTGGCTATGTGACCCCAGTCAAGTAGCTAAACCTCTCTGGGCCCCCGGCAACTGATATGTAAGACAGCTAGTCACAGAAAAGTTGCCAGTCTGCATTAGTGGAAGGAGCTTTCATTCCAGGGAATTCCTCATAAGGATGAAGTCATAGGTTTAGTGTGGGGCACTCATCACCAAAAGGATGATAGTTTATCATTCCCCCAACAGATGATAACATTTATGCACACCCAAGGTATTTGAGAATAGATGGTTAGGTGATCACTTCAAGTAGAGACCATTGTGAACTTCCCTTACAGGTCAAGCAGTGACCCAATTCTTCTGAGTGTCACTGTGCCACTAAGTGCCACTAAAAGTGGATTCTGCCAAGGAATTTATTTGAACTCTGTGCTGGTATTGCTGATGCATGTCCCTCAGTAGCTTGCTTGTTTTTATTTTTGTTTTTTTTTTAATACCCTAACAACAGCTTCATTGAAGCCTGCTGATTCAAGAAGATGGAGGCAGCATGTTCCTTTTATAGGGTAAAGTTTTACTGAAGTATGCATCTGGTGTGAATACTGAATTACATTTCCTGTGGAGTTATTCCCCATTGAGACTGGCTGAATGCTGAATGAACCATTTAATTGATTATTGTTTATTAGCTTTATGTAGTGCCCTTCCTCCCCCCCCCAATGGCACAAATGAATAACTGTTGGAAAACATTTCAAACATATTGACAAAAAGAAAGGGGGTTTCTAGGACCAAAATGGGAAAGAAACAATGGAAGATAACCAAAGAAGGGAGAACATCAAAGGAGAAGAACCAGAGAGGAGAGCTGTCCACAGGCATTTTTTTGGTAATTAGCAATTAGCCAGAACACTCAGACTAATGTTCTCTATCTCAAGACACTGGAGGGCTCACTCTCCATTCCCCAACCCTACCATGTGGAGCAGCTCAGGGCATGTCAAAGAATCATAATAATTCCTGAAAATGCCTTGCTTCCCTAAAGACATTGAATTTCTGAGATTGCTCAAAGGGTTTGTTGTTGTGGTCTAGTTGTTTCAGTCATGTCTGACTCTTCGTGACCTCGTTTGAAGTTTTCTTGGAAAAGATACTGGAGTGGTTTGTCATTTCCTTCTCCAGCTCATTTTACAGATGAGGAAACTGAGGCAAACAAGGTTAAGTGGCTTGCCCAGGATCACACAGCTTGTAAATGTCTGAAGCTACATTTGAATTCAAGCCCAGGGCTCTAGCTACTGTGCCACCTAGCTGTTCTTCAAAGGTTTACAAATGTGTCATTATTAGACAGTTAGTAAGCATTCATTAAGTGCTGACTATGTGCCATAATACTTATGTATTATACCAATAAGTTGTCTTTGTATGGAAGGAACACTGGATTTGAAGTCAGAAGACTTGGATCTGAATCCTAACTCTGACACTTATTAGCCATGTGACTGTGGGCAAGTCAACTTCCCTTCTCCTCTTGGCCTCAGTTTCCTTATCTATAAAAGAGGTGTTGAACTCAATGATCACTAAGGTACTTCCCAGCTCTAAATCCATGATCCTCCATATACTGTTCAGAGCAGGTTTGGTTATTCTTAAGAGGAATGTATTTATAAGGCTTTAACAGGACCCAGGGGAGTGTTGATCCCTCAAAGGAGTACTTCTCACCAGTATTTTTTCCCTCAAGTGAGCAACGTCTAAGTAACCGAACTATAGTTCTTATAAGACTCAGACATGGGAGAAGGGAAGAAATCTTAACTCAAATGTCATAGTAAACTTAGCTTTCTGTAGGGGGAATATATCCTCAACCTTCGCTGTGCATTAACAAAGTGATTGGCTCTAGGGAATATCCTGCAAGTATTTAGAGCTTTTTAGTTCGTGTGAACAACGGAAGAAATCCCATTGAACTACAGTGCATCACACAGAAATATTAACCCGTTTTCCACCTACTCTCCACCGCATCTCTAGGGTTGGCGTAATACATTCCTCTAAATCAATGGTGTAGTAAAATGCACTGGATCTATTTAGCATCAGTCTGCCAAATTGGTTATAGAGTAAAACCTTTTTATAATGAATTCCGAGGCTCTGACGGAAATATTTGTAGTAGGGTAGTAGGCCGGACACAGAGTCAAAAAGAATCTAGTTCAAATCCTGCTTCTAACACTACTCACATGACCATTTTTTTCTCTAAACCTCAGTCTCCTCACCTGTAGTAGTGGAAAGGGAAGGGAATAAAATGAACATAGCACCTACTATGTGCCAAGCAGTATGCTAAATGCCTTAGGAATATTATCTCTGGGATCCTCATAGTAACCTTGTGAAGTAGGTACTATTGTCTTCATTTTACAGTTAAGAATACTGAGGCAAATGTACAATTGGGTGACTTACCCAGGATCACACAGCTAGTAAGTGCCAGAGGCCAGATTAGAATTCGGATATTCCTGACTCCAGATCCATTGCTAAATCCAATCTAGCTGCCTCAGATGTTCAATGCCTAGTATGATAATACTTGTAGCCCGCTGGGTTGTTAGGATGCTCAAATGAGATCATTTGTATAAAATGAATCAATTACTCAATAAGTATCTAATAAGTGTGTACTATGATCCAGAAAGTCAGCTAACTACTAGAGACAGAAAATTTTAAAAATGAAAATAGAGCCAGTCTTCAAATAGATTACCTTTTATCAGAAGAAACAGCACAAAACTGTATACAAAAATGAATATAAAGAGGGGACATGAGGGAAGCCTCATTTATGGGGTGATATTTGAAAGAACCTGTGAATTCTAAAAGGTGGAAGTGAGGAAAGAGTCTATTCCAAGCATGAGGGATGGCCTTTCCAAAATCATTTGTTGAAACTGAAGAGGTAAGTGAATCAAACACTATGCAGTATCAAAAATTATTG
Source organism: Phascolarctos cinereus (assembly GCF_003287225.1). Taxonomy (NCBI): domain Eukaryota; kingdom Metazoa; phylum Chordata; class Mammalia; order Diprotodontia; family Phascolarctidae; genus Phascolarctos; species Phascolarctos cinereus. The sequence continues at coordinate 181,335,346 of NW_027555736.1, forward strand.
CAACTCTAACTCCATAACAGCTGTAAGCAGAGACTCAGAGACAAAACGAAGGACTACACGAATCTCTAGAAGAAATGAAGGAAGGGGGTGGAGCCAAGATGACAGAGGAAAAGCAGTGACTTAGTTGAGCTCTCCCCTAAACCCTTCCAAATACCTGTAAAAATGGTTCTAAACCAATTCTAAAGTGGCAGAACCCACAAAAAGACAGAGTTAAATAAATTTGCAGCCCAAGACAACCTGGATAGTTGATTAGAAAGGTCTGTTGTGCTGGGCTGGGAAAGAAATGCAGTTCAGCATGGGCAACACAGGCAAAACAGGCCTCAGCAAACCTGAAACAGGCCTCAGGGGACTGAATCATGGGCAGCTGTGGCAGTTTCAAGACTTCTCGATCCAGGAACACCAAAGACAATTTAGACGGTCTGAAGAAAAGTCTGTGACCATGGAGAGAGAGAAGTTAGGTCCCAGCCCCAGTCCTGGCACAGCCCCAGGGCAGCAGCTGCTTCTGGAGCTCTCTGCCCACAGACTGAGGGGGAATCAAGTAGCTGATTAGAGGGAGATTGCAGGGATCTCTTTGCTGGTGCTGAGGCAGAATTCTCTCTTGCTTTGCCTGTGCTTGGATCCAGGTCACAGTTCTGGGTGGCTATCCTGGGGTGAGGAGAAGTGCTTGTGGTGGTGGTATAGAGAGAATCCTCCTCACAGTTCCAAGGCAGAAAAGAGTGCTTGTGGTCACTCACAGACCACAGCCCAGGCCAGGAAAGGAGTAACACCTTGCCCTTTCTCATATCACCTTGGGAGAACTGAAAATTTACAGGTCCCTAGAAGTATCTCTGAAAACAGGTGCACAAAACCTCTGAAGCTTGGGACGGTACATTCTCCACATTGGAAGCAGACCCCTACCTTAACAAAGAGTTTAAAACTCAAGTAATTGTCTGGGATCATGAGCAAACAGAGACATAAAAAAAGTCAGACCCTAGAATCTTTCTTTGGTAACAAAGAAGATCAAAACATAAAACCAGAAGAAGACAACAAAGTCAAAGCTCCTACATTCAAAGACTCCAAGAAAAATTGAATCAGTCCTAGGCCATGGAAGAGCACAAAAAGGATTTTGTGAAGCAAGTAAGAGAAGTAGAGGAAAAACTGGGAAGAAAAATGAGAGTAATATAAGAAAATCATGAAAAACAAGTCAACAGCTTGCTAAAGGAGACCCAAAAAATAGAAGAAAGTAACACCTTAAAAAATAGCCCAACTCAAATGGTGAAAGAGGTCCAAAAAGTCAGTGAGGAGAAGAATGTCCTAAAAAGCAAATTTGGCCAAATGGAAAAAGAAGTCCAAAAGCTTACTGAAGAAAATATGTCCTTAAAAATTGGAATGGAGCAATTGGAAGCTAGTGACTTTATGAGAAATCAGGACATTGTAAAACAAATTCAGAAGAATGAAAAAAATAGAAAACAATGTGAAATATCTCATTGGAAAAACAACTAACCTGGAAAATAGATCCAGGAGAGAGAATTTAAAAATTATTGGACTACTTGAACGCCACGATCAAAAAAAGAGCCTAGACATCATCTTTCAAGAAATTATCAAGGAATACTGTCCTGTTAGTCTGGAACCAGAGGGTAAAATAGAAATTGAAAGAATCCACTTCCTGATCACTTCCTGAAAGAGATCCCCAAAGGAAAACTCTTAGGAATATTGTAGCCAAATTCCAGAGTTCCCAGGTCAAGGAGAAAATATTGCAAGCAGTCAGAAAGAAACAATTCAAGTATTATGGAAACACAATCAGGATAACACAAGATTTAACAGCTTCTACATTAAGGGACCAGAGAGCTTGAAATATGATATTCCAGAGGTCAAAGGAGATAGGATTACAGCCAAGAATCACCCACCAAGCAAAACTGAGTATAATCCTTCAGGGGGAAAAATTGATATTTGGTGAAATAGAGGACTTTCAAGCATTTTTGATGAAAAGATGAGAGCTGAATAGAAAATTTGACTTTCAAATGTAAGACTCAAGAAAAATATGAAGAGGTAAACAGGAAAGAGAAATCATAAGGGACTTACTAAGGTTGAACTGTTTACATTCCTACATGGAAAGATGATATTTGTAACTCATGAGACCTTTGTCACTATTAGGGTTGTTAGAGGGGGAAAATTTATATGTATAGCTAGATTGGTAGATAAATGGCACAGGGTGAGTTGAAGATGAATGGGTGATATCTGGAGAATAAAATTAAGGGGTGAGAAAGAATTACACTGAGAAGGAGAAAAGGAAAGGTAGAATGGGGTAAATTATCTCACATAAAACAGACAAGAAAAAGCTTTTACAGTGGAGGGGAAGTGGGGGAAGGTGAGAGGGAATGAGTGAATCTTATTCTCATTGGATTTGGCTTAAGGAGAGAATAATGTACACACTCAGTTGGGTATGGAAATCTATCCTACCCTACAAGGAAATAGGGGAGAAGGGGATAAGAGAGAGGTGAGATGATAGAGGGGAGGGCAGATTGTGGGAGGGGGTAATAAGAAGCAAACACTGCTGAGGAGGGACAGGGTCAAAAGACAGAATAGAATAAATGAGGGGCAGGATAGGATGAAAGGAAACAGAGTTAGTTTTCCACAGCATGACTACTATGGAAGTGTTTTGCATGACTATACAAGTATAACCTGTAATGAGTTGCTTGCCTTCTCAATGAGGGGGGGGGGGGGAGGAAGGGAAAAAATTTGGAACCCAAAGTTTTAAAAACAAATGTTAAAAAAATTGTTTTCACATGCAACTGGGAAATAAGGTATACAGGCAATGGGGTATAGAAATCTATCCTGCCCTACAAGAAAATAGAAGAGGAAAGGGATAAGAGAAGTGGGGGAGGGGAGTAGAAGAGAGGGCAGATTAAAGGAAAGGGTATTCAGAATGCACACTGTCTTGGAGTTGGAGGAGGGATGAGATAAGGAGAAAATTTGGAACTTGTGGAAGTGAATGTTGAAAACTAAAAATAAACAAATTAATGGACAAAAAAATAAATGAAGTGATTTTAAAAATGAAATCAAAGGTCTTTTTAACATCTCTAAATCCTTTGATGAAAAAGAGAAAAAAAACTCAATAAATTGGAGGTGCATTTAAAATACTAGAAACTTAACAAATTTTAAAACCTCAATTATATATCAAAATATAAATCTTTAAAATTAAAGAAGAAATTAACAAAATTGAAAAAAAAGAACCATTGAATTGTTAAGTAAAATTTGGAGCTTTAAAAAAAACTATTAGTGGGGAGCTAGGTGGCGCAGTGGATACAGCACCAGCCCTGGATTCAGGAGGATCTGAGTTCAAATCTGTCCTCAGACACATAACACTAGCTGTGTGACCCTGGGCAAGTCACTTAACCCCATTGCCTAACCCCCCAAAAAAAAACCCTATTAGCTAAGTTGATAAAAATGGAAGAGGAAAGCCAAATCACCAGTATCAAAAAGAAAAAAGAAAAATGCAACAAATGAAGAAGAAATAAAGAATAACATTAGAAATATTTTGCCCAACTTTGTATTATTTGTATTATTGTATAATCACATCTTGTTATTAAATTATGTATATATACACACACGTATGTACATGTATATGCATACATATATACACACAGACACACACATATATATATACACACACACGTGTGTGTGTGTGTGTGTGTGTGTGTGTGTGTGTGTGTGTGTGTGTGTATTGAGGCAATCTGGAGTTACAGGACTTGCCCAGGGTCACACTGCTCCTAAGTATCTGAGGCCAGATTTGAACTTGGGTCTTCCTGCCTACAGGCCCAGTGCTCCATCCACTGTGCCACCTTGCTGCAATAGTAATCATAGATCTTAAGGAAAGGATTTGAAGGAGAATAAGTACTTTAAAAGAAGTGGTAAGCCTTCCCTAAGAAATGGAATCCTTAAAAGCTGAAACAGATTAAACAGAAATCAATGACTACATGAGGTAGTAAATTGTATATAATATGTTATATCTACACATACATTTATATGAATTGTATATCATATGTTATACCTACATATGATTATATAAATTGTATACAATATGCTACATCAACATGTATAATTGTATAAATTACATATATTATATCTATATATAATTATGTGGATTATATATATATATATATAATATACATATTAGAACAAAATTTTAAAATAGAAAAAAAATTAAATGCAAAATACCTTCTATCAAAAAAAAATGACCTAAAAAGTCATGATAAGTAATTTAAGAATAGTTAGGCTTGGGGCAACAAGGTGGCACAGTGTATAGAGCACTGGGCCCGGAGTCAGGAGGACCTGAGTTCAAATCTGGCCTCAAATTAGACACTTGACACTTACTAGCTGTGTGACTCTGGGCAAGTCACTTAACCCCAATTGCCTCACCAAAAAAAAAAAAGAAGAAGAAGAAGAATTAGGCTCATAAATTTCTCTTGTATATCCTGGTAGGTAGACTACCAAAGTATATTATACATTTTATAGTTATTTTAAATGGAATTTTTCTTTGTATTCCTTCCTACTTCATTCTCTTGGCATTATTTTTGTTCTTGTTCAGTTGTTTCAGTCATGTCTGATTCTTTGTAACCTCATTTGGGGTTTTCTTGGCAAAGATACTGGAATGGTTTGCCCGTTTACTTTTCCAGCTCATTTTACAGATGAGGAAACTGAAGCAAACAGGGTTAAGTGACACAGCTAGTAATTGTCTAAGGCCAGATTTGAACTGATGAAGATAAATCTTCCTGACTCTAACCTAGCCCTCTATCCACTGTGCCACGCAGCTGCCCTTCTTGGGACTATATAGAAACACTAATTTGTGTGTATGTGTTTTATGTCCTGAAATTTTGCTGACGTAAATAATTGTTTCAATTAATTTAATTTGACTTTCTGGAGTTCTTTAAATACACCATTGTATCATCTTCAAGAAGCAATAATTTTGTTTGTTCTTTACTTATACTTATTCCTTTAATTTCTTTTTCTTGTGTTATTGGTATAGTAAGCATTTCTAGTACTATGTTGAATAGAAATGATGACAGTGAACACCTTTGCTTCATCCTTGATCTTATTGGATAGGACTTTAGTTTATCCCCATTACATATAATGCTAGATCTAGATTTTAGATTTACGAGATCCATTTATTTCTACATTTCTTAGGGTTTATCAAAGAAATTGAAACTAAGTGGGTGCCCCTCTATTATGGAATTGTAAACAAATTATGGCATATTAATATAATGGAATACTATTGTACTGTAAGACATGAAGAAAAGACAATTTCAAAGAGAACTGGGTAGAGTTTTATGAACTAATGTAGAGTGAAGTGAGTAGAACAAGGAAAATAATTTCAACCATAACATCAACATTGTAAAATAATGTAAAAGACTTAAGATTCTGATCACTATAAGTAATAAATCATGATTCCAGAGAACCAATGATAGAAAATTCTGCCTACCTCAGGACAGAAAGATGATGGACTAATATGAAGAATGAGAAACACATTTTTAGATGTGGCCAATGTGGGAATTTGTTTGGCTTGATCATGCTTATATGATACAAGGATTCTTCTTTTTTGTAGTGAGTGGGAAGAAGGGGAGATAGACAAAACAAATGATGGAAAATTGCAGAAATTATTTTAAAAATTAATAATTGGATTCATTGGAAACCATAATTTTTTCAAAAGTCTAGACATTATATTTCAGGAAATCATAAATGAAAATTGCTTGGATCTATTAGAACCAGAGGACATGGTAAAGACATAAAAGAATCCACAGATTGCCTCCTGAAAGAAACCTTAAAAGGACAAGTCTAAGAAATATCATAGCAAGAACCCAGACCTCTCATGTCAAAGAAAAATACTTCTGACATCCAGTAGGAAATTCAGGTACCAAGGAATTGCCATTAGGATAATTTAAGATTTGTTAGCTTCTGCTAAAAATAAGAAGAGCTCTTGGAGTAAAATATCTTGCTAAATAAAATATATAGGCTTACAACCTTTGCTCTGCAAAGCTGAGAATAATCCTACAAGATGAGGGGAAAAGGCATCTTTGATGGATAATAAAAGGCTTTTAAGTATTTCTGATGAAAAGACAAGAGTTGAGTATGAACTTTGAAACAGCAACACAAGAATCAAGAGAAACCTAAAAAAGAAAAATTTATTTGAACAACCAGAAGGGGCTATACACTAACAAAGGGCCAGCTAGGTGGTCCACTAGATAGGACCGAGCCTAGAATCTGGAAAACCTGAATTCAAATCTGGCTACAGATACTTACTAGCTGGTGACCTTATGCAAGTTACTTAATCTTATTTGCCTCAGTTTCCTCATCTGTAAAATGAGCTAGAGAAGGAAATGATAAACCACTCCATTATCTTTGCCAAGAAAACCCCAAAAGAGGCAACAAAGAGTCAGACATGACCGAAAAACAACTAAACAATACATTAATATAATGCTAACATTCTAGCAAGGGGAGAAGAAACCTAAAGAACATTAATATTTTCAAAGGGAAGAATTTATATAAGAAAAACAGAGGCCCTGTGGGAAAAATTGGTTCTGTTCTAAGGGTTTGAAGAGGGAGAAGAGAAGGGAGGATAAAAGGAGAACTACAGTAGTGTAGGAAGGAGGAATAATGGAATGTAACTTGCTATTCTCTTAATTGGAGTATGTGAAAAGAAAATATAAATATGAAAAAAGGAGATAATAGGCCTCAAATGAACCTCACTCTCATTTGAAACAGATGGAAGAAGGCTGAACACACACACACACACACAGATAGACACACACAGAGACAGACAGACACACACAGAGACAGACAGACACACATACACATGTACACACACAGACACACACAGAGACATACACAGATATTTACACATATACACATACATACACATATACACACACATGTATGTTCTTACGCACATGCACACATGCGCATGCACACACGTGAGTTTGTTATAGAAATATATCAAACTCAAAAGAGAAAGAAGGTTAGGGAGCAGGGAGTGGTTAAGAGGGAGGATTATACCAGGGCAGGAATACATACAAGTAAAACAAACCAGCCTTAAAGGAACAACTAAAAGATGGGAAGAAATTATAAGAACTAGAATCTAATGGAGTGCCTCAGAGACACTGGGGAATAGTTGAACTAACTGTAGAATTAAAATATAAAGGAATATTATTGTATTATAACAAATGATGAAAGAGACAATTTCTTAGAATCTTGAATAGTACAAATCAATGCAGAATGAAGCAAACAAAATTTTATAAAAGGACAACAATCCTGTAAAAGAAAAGAAAAAAATTGAAAGACTGACCTCTGATCAAAACAATGACCATCCATGTCTCCAGAATTTCTATGATGAAGCATGTTAAATGCCTCCAAACAGAGAGGTGATGGGCACAGGCAACACAGATATTTGGGGGGGGAGTCATGGCCACTACGAATTAGTTTTGTTTGACTATGATTAGTTGTTATAAGTGTTCTTCAGTGCCCCCTTTCTTTTGCTCAGTTAATGGTGGGGGGGAGGAAGGAAAAGGATTAACAATAGTGATGTCAAAATTATAGCATTTTTAAATGTTCAGAAGGGAACAAAAGGAAGTTCAGAAGGAAGCACAGACAAGTAGGAAAGTATTGAAAGGAACATGTAGAATTTATTGTATACTTTTAAAAATCAGTGTAAGCGGCAGCTAGGTGGTGCAGTGGATAGAGCACCAGCCCTAGAGTCAAGAGGACTTGAGTTCAAATCCAGCCTCAGACCAAACACTTCACACTAGCTGTGTGACTCTGGGCAAGTCACTTAAGCCCAATTGCCTCACAAAAAATTAAATAAAAATCAAAAGCAGTGTTAAATGGAGATTTTTGGCTTCATATAGAATCTTCTTTGTATTCTGCTTTGTACATGAACACATTCTTTTCTAGTGTTTGAGTACAGAATAAAAAATAAAATTATTATTAAAAGAGAAGATTGATGGGGGGAAGTGTCACAAATAGTCAGACATTGAATGATCTACTATATCAAACTGGAGAGTCAAAAAGTCAAAAAGGATATGAAATGACAATCATTGAATTTGGCAATTCATTGATCATTAGTAACAATTTTGATTATTAGTAACATTGATCAATTGTAACCATATGGAACTATTTCAGTTGAGTGATATGATAGGAAGCCAGATTTCGAGGAGTTGAGAATTGAGTAAGAGGAGAGGAAGTTAAAGTAATGAATGTAGAGGTGTTGTTTTTTTTTTTTCTGGGAGTTTGATTATGGAAGGTAGGAAATACATAGGATTGCAGTTTGAAGCCATGTTCAGTTCAAGGAAGAGGTCTTAGGGTTGGGGGAGTATATTTGAGTTTATTTATAGGTAGAGGGGATTATTGCTGAGACAATAGTATAGGGGATATGGGAGGGAATAGGATCAAGGGTACAAGAAGAGGGGTTATCCTTGCTAAGAAGGGCCACCTCTTCATTAGAGCTTGGGGTAAAGAAGAAGAGAATGGAGGATGTTGCCAAGTTGTTTTGAGATATGGAGTAAGAGAAAAGAAGGGAGAATGCTCTCTATTTTCCCAGTAATGTAATAAGGTAAGATCCTCTGTTACAAAGGGAGCGAAAGGAGCAACATTGAAGGCTTAAAAGGAAGAGAGAGGAAAGTGGAGAGGAGAAGAGGGATAGCAGAGGAGAAGAGAGAAAAGGAAATCTGGGACAGCCACTGTGAAGATATGGTAGAGGATAAATTTGGTTCTTTGATAATTTTAAAGCTCACCCATGTAAATATTAGTTATTACTTTGCATGAAAATAATTTTGAATATGATTTTGACATTATTTCCATAACCATGTGGGTTTCCTACTGATGGAGTTTCTGTGTCTAAGACAGTTAGGCACTGTTTGGCTGAAGTCAGAGGTCCAATGGCCTGTGCCAGTCCCAGTCCTTTACCTGCTCTGGCCCCAAGCTTGTTGCTCTAGAGTTGCCTGTCTTTTCAGTATGGGAATTAAGTTCCTTTGTGCTTAATTACATACATACTTCAGATTCCAGAGGAACAAATTCACCTTTAGTGTCACGGAAGAGGGATGTTCAAGAGAGAAAACAGATGTTCCAGGATGAGGAGGACCTAGGCACTGAGGGAAGCTCAGCATGAGACCACCACTAAAGCATGGTGGCAAAGTCCAGAAAATCAGAAGTATAACCAGGAAGGGAATGAATGACACAGCTAGAAGCTATCTGTACGTGCTCAGAAGGAGGAGGCAAGGGGAAGTCCACGTGCTTGACTGGAATTCCAACAGAACGTGCCACAAGAGGGGTATTCCTGCAGGGTGGGGACATTATAAATGTAGCTGGACATCAGAACCTTCGAGGCAAGCTTATAAGGAATAGGACGTTTTCACATCCATGTCATGTTCAAAGGGAGGCCTGGGCTGACTCCAATCTGAATGTGGTAGACAATAAAACAAAGGAAGACAAATCAGCTAGCAGAAAGTAATTTTTACATAGTGATAGAGGTCTGGATTTGATAATACACTAAGGCCCCTTCCAGTCCTAAGCCTATATATAGTGTTCTATCCAATGAAAAGTCTGAAAGAGTATGAGTGAGGAAACACCTAAAAGTGTAGGTTTAACTCTTATGGAATGAAAAGACAAAAGACTTCTTGAGAGATTTCAAACTATTCAAATATCATGTGTACTCAAAATCACCCAAATTTCATAGAATCACAGGGATAGAAGAAATCTTTGAAAACAGTCCTTTTCCTACCATTACATAGGATTTCATATTAACACCAGCCAATTCTAATACTTTATTCACCGCCACACCACACCACACGTGTATAACACAAGCACACAAAAATGCACACAGTAACATTTTTGAGAATGTAGATTTGATGCAAAACCACTTTGCCAGAACTGCTTATAATCCCTGCAATATATCATTTTCTTTTTATTAATTTTTAAACTAGCCAAAATCATTGTGAGGGCTTAATTAAAGACATAGCTTGTCAACTCTCCTAATAAACCAGTTGAAGTGGTTCAAGTAGCTCATTTTAATTGGAAGAAATGACACTGTTTACATGAGCAAATCATATAAACAATCTTGCAGCCCTAATTGTTAGTGATGGGAAGCCCTAAAGAGAGGTGGTAATGGATTTAACTAAGAATCCTTAAATTTGTTTACCTGATTGAAGGCTATTCCAAAATTAGTCTAGGGTTTAAAAAAATATATATATAATATATATAATAACTTCTATGAGTAAATATCTAGATAAGTCACTGAGCTTTGTTTGGTGTATGGGGAAGTGGCTTTAGGCAGGATCCTCCAAGAATTTTTGGAGCCCCTCCATATACCAGAATGGGCTAAATAAAATATCTACAGTGACAGGGGTGAGTCTGTGCTACCAAATATTGAAACCATAGTTTGCTTAGCTTTGTCAAGCAGAAGAGTCAGAGGTCCAACATCAGTGTTTTAGCGAGGTAGCTCGTGCCAAAGCTGCTTTAATTGGGTACTGTAGGTTGGATTGGTAGCCATAACAGATGAAGCACAGGGGAGCTAGAGAAGATGAAGAAAGGCAAATTCGATACTGCAGAAAAATGTCACAGCAGATGACTGGAGAAATGAAAGTATTGGGGAAAAGGTGTAAATGTAGGAAAGGGAAATGGACTCAGTGTTCGACTTTTCCTTTTTTTTGTCAGGACCTACAATTTTCATCGGTATAAGGAAGTGCCAGTGAGGAAATACCCACTACAAATAAGATTAGTAACTGTTTTGTAATTTTTAGTCTAAGGAAGTTGTCTAGAGGTACCAAGAAGTCAAATGATTCCTTCAGTTTTACACAGTCCATATAATTACAAGTTGGACAATGACTCCGGATTTCTGGAATCTGAATCTCTATCCAATAGGCCATGTTGCCTGTCAAGACAGCCGCATGCACACTTTTCCCTGAGATGGGTTATAAACCACACCCATCGTTAAACTGTAAGCCCCTTGGGGGTAGGGCCTGATTTTTACTTTTCTTGGCATCTGTTGTGCTTAGTCCATGGAATATAGTAGGTATTTAATAAATGCTTATTGACTTGACCAATAACATGCCCTTGTATATTATTGTTTAAAGCACTAGTTAAGTCAAGGTTAGCAGGCAATGTAGTCTCAATCTACATCACAATGGCTGACTTCAAAAAGAAGGAAAGGATTTGCTAGGAAAGATACCTGAGACTCTTTCCTCCTCTCCAAGTAGTTTATGTAAGCCTTCCCAACTCCCTTCTACCTTCATCTTTCCTATTTCTGACGGACTAGTCATCCTTATCTTTATAGACCTATTCATGCCACATCTCTGCTTAATAACAATTCAACTAACTTTTGAAGGCAATTCCATTGTCTGGCTCTCAAGACCGTCCACAATGTGGTGTCATCTTCGCTTCCTTGCATCAGCTTTTACTATTTCCCTCCATATGCTTTATAGTCTTTTGTTGTTCAGTCATTTAGTTGTATCTGATATCTGACTCTTCATAACCCCATGGAGCATAGCACACCAAATGGTACCTTTTGAACTCTGAACCTGCCTTGCAGTTTCTCACCTCTAATTCTTTGCTCATGCTATTTCTTGTACGTGTGATTCTGTTGCCTCCCTCAGCACTATGGTCATAAATCCCACATAGTCTTTATAGCCCAAATCAAATAGTACTTCTTCCATGAAGACTTCTCTGAATCCCCCACTGATAATGGCCTGAGACTTGCTCAGACATTACATGATACTTGTTTTGCGTGACTCTAACGCATTTACCATGTATTACTATGTATTATAAATATTTATGCACTTTCTCCTTCTGCTAGTCTGTAAGCTCAATGAACTTAGGGACCTTGTCTTACCTAAATTTTGTATGTCTCCCCAGTCATGTAGGTGGGTTGGAACTGCTTCTGTTGCAACAGGAAGTTCACCGAACCTACTGCAGGCATTTATCTTGCTCTTTTATTTATGCATACCAACGATGCATATGGGTTGTTCATCCTATCCTAGCAGCACCAGTGGCAGAGGAGAACTGGGACCATGCAAACGAGCTGTGGAAGGTGGAACTGACAGCAACAGCAGGGCACAGGAAACTGTTGTCAGGCACAGCTTTGAGACCTCAGGCAAATTGTAATGCAAGGCAGATAGCACAAGAATTGTAGACTTTCCACACCTGGGAGCATGAGTTTTGGGGGAATTTGTTCTCTTCCCTACCAGTTCATGAGTATGTGGGAGATGTTACTCATTAGTATATGGAATCCTGCATGACTTTTCTAATTATCTACTTTGCTATTTTGCTCTAATTAATGTTGCTATTTGATTTATGGTCCTAGCTAATTAGCACAGGGTAGGGGTGTGGGGTATGGTTTGAATCCTATTCTCCCTCATAATGAAACCAAATAACATGGGATAACTTTGTGGCTGAATCTATAAAGGAACAATATATATGCTCAATCTCTACTCATGTACTGTAGAACAGCACATAAGGCATGAGGAACATAGGAAGACACATTGTAAATTTGCTGAGTATTTTGATGGATCTGTGGTCTCATTAATATAGGAAAACCCTCCAAGAACTCAGCTCACACTCCATCCATGGATTCTCACACAGGGAGACATTCATATCCTCCTTTAAATCTGCTGCAGGAAGACAAGCCAACCTACTACAGACATTCATCTTGCTTTTTTTTATTCATGGGTACCAAAGAAGCATATGGGTTATTCATCTATTCTTCTGTCTTGTCACATGGTTGGCCCATCCCCAAATGCAGCTCTTTAATGTTATCTTTTATATCACTTGCTTGTATGCATTTTTTCATTAGCAATATTTTCTACCTATTTATACCCATCATGCATCTCTCCTTGCTCTTTGGGTGACTCACACTTTTTATTCTATTGAGATTATCCTGTTTCATAATTTGTAGCCATATAACATCACTGGAAGAATATTGATATTGAAAGATGAGTTTTTGTTTCAGAGAGAAGCAAGAGGTGATTAAAAGCACTGTATAGTTTCTCCAAGGTGATTCAGCTTCTTCTCTTGCTCCTATTCAGTTTTGGGCCCAGAATCATAAATTTGCAGTTGCATTTATTTTCCCTCAATCAAGCCAGTCCCATGGAAGTTGAGCAACCATTAACAATTGCTCTTTGAAGTGATCTGCTGAAAGTTAAATTGTGATATTAACCCATATCCAGGGTAAAGTCTAATTAATTCCTCTACCACCATAATTCAACTTAAATCAAGTTAACAAACATTTAGCAAACATTTATTCAATGTAAGGTATAAAATATACCCCTTGCCTTCAAAGTAGTCTTCAATTTATTTGGGCAGGGGCTGGAGGGGAAGGAAAGGTATTGCATGTTTACAAAGATGAGTGTACTATGAGGTAAATTAAGATACAGGCAAAGGAGAGGTCCACACTAAGTGCTCTAGGAAAATTTGAGGAAGGATAAAGCTTTGCAGTTGGGCAAAACCAGGGAAGGTTTCACATAAAATGCGGCACTTGAGCTGAGCCTTGAAGGCTCAGAGAGGGAAGGAGTGCATTGCAGCATTCCAAGTATGAGCACAATCTATATGATGGCATATAGAGGAGGAGAAGAGAATGAGACCGGGAAATAACTAATAGCCCAGTTTTCTGGAAGTTTTTTTGGAGAAAGAAGAGCAATGTGAAATAAGATCAGAAAGGTAGGTTGGAGACAGATTGAAAAACATCTTAAATTCCAGGTCAAGGAGTTTTTTCTTTTCTTTTCTCTAGAGCTAGACAGTAGAGTAGCACTGAAGGCTTTTGAGCATGGCAGTGATCTGTGCATTAGAAAGCTGGTTTTGGCAACTATGTAAATGATGGATCAGAAGAGGGAGCAAATCGAAATAGGGAGAGATCAGAGAGGATAGTGCAGTCAGGGGGAGATGAGGGCCAGAATTAGGGCTGTGGCAGTATCTATGTATAAAGGAGAGGACAGGGAGAGCCCAGTGCCATAAAATTCAAGCAAGGAGGGGATATCAAGAAGAAGGGAAAGGTCAAAAGTGTCAAAATTTATAGCATGGTCAAGGATGATGAATGCTAAAAAAGACTATTCAATTTAACAATTAAGATATCTTTGGTAACCTTGGAGAGAGCAATTTCAGTAGAATGGTGGCATTGGAAGCCAGATTACAAGCAGATGAGGAATGAGTGAGAAGTAAAGAAAGGGAGGCCTTCAATCATTCACTCTACTGATATTAGTGTCTAACAGGCACTGTACTAGGCACTGAGGTTACAAAGAAAGAAACAGTTTGTGCCCTTATTGTAATTGGGCAAAACAATGTGGACATAGATAAATAAATTGTGTATATATAAACATAATGTGTGTGTCTATGATATAAATACATATAATATTACACTGAAGGATAAGCTTGAAGGATCGAGAAAAACCTTGTATATGAAAGGGCAATTGAGCTAAATCAGCACGTATTAAGGCTTAAAGGGTAGGTTGGGATAAGAGTGCAAAGAATTTATATTTTATCCCAGAGGCAGTAGAGAGCCTAAAAGGACTTTAAAGGTCATCTAATCCAACCTTCTCATATTACAGATGAAGAAAATGAAGCCCAGAGAGATGAGGTGACTTACTCTAAGTCACTGAAAGAGAAAGAAGGAGATTTGGGACTTGGATATAAGTTTCGGGCTCTAAATCTATCACTTTTCACACTGTCCAATGATCCCTCCTCTCTTGAAGAATGTCATGGTGAGAATTGTGCTTTACAAAGATAACCTGACAAATGCACAGAGGTGGTAAAAGAGGGAGAGACTTTAGTCAGGAAAGCTAATTAGGAGGCTGTCGCAATATTCTAGGGGAAAGCTGATGAGGGCCTGAGCAAAGGTTGTGGCTATGTGACTATAGATAAGGTGAGAAGTTATGAAAAATATCATAGAAATAAAAGTTTACTTGACTTGGAAAATGATGAGGATTATAGAGAGAGGGAGAATGAAGAGTCAAGAATGTCTCTGAGTTGTAAATCTAATGAACTGGAAGGATGATGATGGGCCTCGAGAACTTATCATATATCATATCATATTATATATAATATAAATTATCTATATATTCCTATATAAAAATTGTTATATATAAATTTAGGATGGATAGATAGATATGTGTATGTATGTATAGTGACATCCTCTCTATAACTATAAATAGATATCTATAGATCTATGGTTGGTGGTTGTCCTTCATTCTGAGAGGACCAAAATGGCATTACTATGTTAGAGTCAAGTTACTACATGTCCAACTGTGGCTGATCAGACTAACACAAGCCTGGCATGCTCTACCACAGGACAGGGACAAATAGTCCATGTGAACAGTTGGGGTGGATTCTCTAAATCTGCACATCTCCGATTTCTTTTTGAGCTACTTCAATTCTGCTTTGCTCATAGAGCACAGCACCTTCTCTGATGTGGGCACACCATGCTGGGCAGTCCATGTCACACAATCAATTCCAAAGTTCTTAAGAGAAACCTTGAGAGTGCCCTTGTATCACTTCTTCTGACCATGATGTGAGTGCAAGCCCTGTGTGAGTTCTCCATGAATAAAATCGTCTTTTAGGCAAGCATACATTTGGCATTCAAACGGTAAAATGATATGGACCATGTCTTTTGATTCATGTGTAAATTAGATTTAAGTGAGGCAAAGTTGCATGAAGTCATCAGTCTCACTCTCTCTCCCAGAGTCATCACAGTCTTGGTGTTTTCAATGTCTAACCAAGCTCTAAGCCCTCCACAGCACCTGCTTCAGCTGCCTTCATGGCCATGAGAACAAATTGTTCTCATCCACCCATTCCACCAGGGGAAGTCTTCACATGCTTGGGGGAAAACTCCTCTCTACTCACTGATGGGTTTAAGATCCCTCAGTTACCCTCAACCTAGTTTAGCCTGTCTGCTGAAATGGTTTACCGAGGTGTGGCCATTGTGCCTGCTACAGCTTCTTGGAGCCACGTGAGAGGTAGGTAGATCAGGTGGACACCAAAGGTGGAAAGTAGCCCTGAAAGGGCTTAGGAGCCCTCATGCCAGAGGTGCTAGTCTTCCCTGAACACACCCTACACCCCATAGATATATAGATAGATATTAGCAATGTCCTATCTCTAGAGAACATTGCTATATATACATATCTATATCTATCCATACATAGGAACATTACTTTGATTCTGGCATCTCATAATAGTATTATATCTGTATTATAAATGTAACATATAACACAAGATATATATCTACTATTGTGATATATGTGTGTGTGTATATATGTATACATATATATATATACATATATATATATGTATACATATATATATATACATATATATATATATATATATACACAAACCTATATATACATACTTACATATCTCACAATAGCATTAAGAGATGTCAGAATCAAAGTATCATTCCTTTTTAGGATAAGAAGACTTGAGTATGTTGGCAGAAGAGAATTACCAAAAGAGGAAGAGTCTGAAAATGACTGAGCAAATGACTAATGAAATAAATAGAAGGTAGGGAGTAGAGAATACCAGTGGTTTCATTATCACTGTCTTTCTTTTGGCTATCCTATCTAGATTTCTTCTCAAGATGGACTAAAAACTAGTTGCTAGGAAACATGGTGTAATGGAAAGAACATTTAATGAGTATTCAGGAAACCTGGGTTCTACTTTTAGCTCTTCCAAAAAATAGTTGTGTGACATTGATCAATAATTTAACCTCTCTTTGTCTGACTTTCCTCATCTGTCAATGAAGGGACTGGACAACCTAATCTCTAATGCCATTTTCACTTCTCCTATTCTGTGACCTCTGATACCATTGTGAATTCTACAGAAGTCTAAGATAAATGGCAAATCCAAAGACTGACCAAGTATTTTCTGAATAAGAGGGAGGGATTAACTTTCATATGACCATGATAGTATCTAATATAAGTTTCTGAATTTTAGCACGTCCTGGCAACAAACCTAATACTTGCTATTGATTTTATAGCTTAAGTTTGTATCATAATATATTGACATTGTACTTTTTATACAAGACTTGCTTCAGGGTATAACTGCATTTAGCATTGACTAACAGGATAATAAAAACTGTAGCAGAAACAGCTTTACGACCCTCCATTGACTTGTGTTTTACATTATATTATCTTATTGCAGACATCTGAATTAAAGGTTAACAAACGCAATTTAATGGGACGTCTGAAAGAATGTACAGTGCATGAATACATGCCTCTTGCAATGTCTATCAGTTATGATCCTCTACATGCATTGTGATATGGAGTAAGACAGGATTGTAAATGGAGGATGGCTCTTGACTGACTCTTTTAAGCAACATGAAATAGAGCATTTTGTTAGACTTTCTCCAATTAAGTGCATATCTACCATTAAAGCAATCTGTCATCATTTTAACAATGTCATTAACATCTACAATATGTCTCACAGGGGCTTTGTTCTTCTTTCAAAATTAGTAGCACATACATTTATATAGAAACTATGAAATACAAAAACAAATTTAGGAAGCCTTCACATCTTAAGTTATGCAAATAGTTTTAATGGTTACAGAGGTGTTACTTTCTTAAAAAAAATGCCTACATGAAAATATGTTAATGTGATAAAACAAAAATGTTTTTCTGTCTAATGTCCACCACAAAAGTAGTCTCTAAATCATCAAAATCTAGTAATCGTTCTAATACTGTATGCTGGAAACTATTGTTTTATGGGGCAGGTAAGTAGCATAATGGATAGAGTGATGGGTCTGGAGTCCAGAAGACTCATCTTTGTGAGTTCAAAACCAGCCTCAGATGCTTACTAGCTGTGTGATGCTGGGCAAGTCACTTAACCTTGTTTGCCTCAGTTTTCTCATCTGTAAGATGGGCTGAAGAAGGAAATGGCAAGTCACTTAACCCAGTTTGCCTCAGTTTCCTCATACATAAAATAAGCTAGAGAAAGGAAATGACAAACCACTCAAGTATCTTTGCCAAGAAAACTCCAAATGGGGTCATGAAGAATCAGACATGACTGAAAATGACTGAAAAACAAAAATTGGTTTATTAAAGATAATATGCCACATATTTTTTAAAATCATAGAGTTCCAGCTAGACCTTGGAGATGCTCCAGTTTAATTCTCTTATTTTGCAGACTTAGAACAAGAGGGGATAAGTGATTTTACCAGAGTCAACTGGCAATCTCTTCTGAACCTTTACAAAAGTGAATGTCTTATTTAAAAATCTAAATTATTTTGTGCTTAATTATTAAAACATTTTCCCAAAATTCATTAAAAACATTCAAGTCCTGTGAGAAATAAGTAAATAACTTGATCATCAACATCAGATAAGTATTTTTTTGTCTATATTTCCAAAAACAACTTATCTTTTTGTTGTGGCCAGGGTATGGCATATAGATACACATTCTAATTTACACTGAATGCAAGAGGAAGTGTTAGGGTTGGGTTTTTGTTGTTCTTGTTGTTGTAGATTTGATTTTGTTTTTGATAAGCATGGATTTATTTTTTTCCCCAAGAGGGAATTTTGTTCTTTAAAACTGTGTGTTCACACAGCATATACATAATTGTCTGAATAAAAAAATTGGAGAGCAGTTTACTTGGTTTCCCCCAGCTAAATTCTTCCAAATGTTGAAAGAGGTTTTCTGTATACTAAGCTTTAAACAATAGAAATAAAGAAATTCCCTTTTTGCTAATTAGATTATAAATAAAACAGCATGAAGAAGTGTGGTACTATTTGACTTGAAAGGAAGACACCTAAGAGTTTACTGCAGTTAGAAAAGGTTGCATAGTCAATCCCTCTTTGATGAGAAAAACAACAACAGACTAGTTTCTCTTCTTAAGGTCATTAAAGAAATACAGAAGAAATGTCAGCCACTTCAATTTAGAATCAGGGTAAGCATCTGCAAAGACCAAGTTTGGGCTGCCTATTTGGTGGATCTTTTTAAAGTATGCTGATATATTTGTGGCAGGTTTTCCCCCAAAGGGTTACTCATCCTCAACTCATGCGCAATCAATTATCTTCACTTCATTCCATCCACAAAATCCCCCCTTTTTTCTAAAAATAACCAAGTTGGCAAAGAGCAACATTTCTTTATGATGGTGAGTTGACAGTACATTATACCAAATTGAGTTAATTGTGTCTGGTTCCTTCATGTCACACAGCCTGACACATCAAATTCATGTAACACAGCATGTATGTGTCAAATTGAATCATCATCGGGAGAAAAATATGGTACATGCCACCATAGGTGTTACCCTAGTAGAAGTGTCTACAGATGAACATAATTTACAATGTTGGCATCTGTTCCTTCATTCATTTGTTTCCTCCTATACAATACAATTAACTTTTATTAAGCTCCTAGTACATGCTAGGCATTGTGCTAAGCATCAGGGATACAAAAAACAATAAGAAAGTCTCTGCCCTCAAGAGGTTTACAGTCTCACGGGGGAGACAACATGCAAACAGAAGCTGAAAAGTAACAGGAGGTGGGGGAGAAAGAATCCAAAGCAGGAACATGATACTGGTGGAGTTGAATCCAACCAGTGTAGCTGGTGGGAAATTAAGAGTTGTCTGGACTTGCGAACACTGTTAAATTGGGGGCTTTGGGAAGGAGAATTTTGCTGCCCCCTCCAACCCTCTAATCAAAAGGGTAGAGGCAACTGAGATAAATAATGAGGTATGAGAACCAAGACTGATCCAATCTCAGTGATCATGAGTTTCCTGGTAGTTAGCTTTTGTAGAAGAGAAAGGGGAAGGGAGAGGATGGTAATGACGGAGTAGAATCCAAGCAGTGGATGTTAGGAAATGAAGAGTTCCATCTGCAAAACAACATATGACCCATTTGCTACTCTTATGTTCTCTGCTTGGTGGCTGGGTGCATAGGAACTTGACTAACAGTCAATGCCAGTTCCTTTGTTTCATCACAAAAAGTCAGGGATTCCCCAAAGCCAGTTATGGGAGAATAGTTATGATACATCAAAGGAGGGAATGAAACTTTCTCCATTTCCTTCATTTGGAGTAAGAACTGTGGTTTCAGCCCTGAGGGTAGGCATAAGGGCTAAAGAGGTGGAGGGTTGGAAAGGAACCCACTTTCTCCAATATAAAAGAGTTTCTGATATCGAAAGAGTTCAACATTCTATATGCATTATTTGGTCCCACAGAAAGAGGACCAAGGAATGTCTGAACTTGCTTCAGAAAGAAAATGTCTACATTTTTAATTAAGATACTTTCATTCCCATCCTTGGTATATATTGATATACCAATATACCACAGTGTGATATATTGAAAAAACTTGATAAACAACTAATGAAAAATGTGGTCATTTTTAAAATGAGGAAGAGATCAGTCAAGATGGCAAAGAAAAAGCAATAAGGCCCAGCTCTTCCCAACAACTACTCCAATAGAGATTTAGGGAAAGCAATAGACCAAATCCTGATTAGGAAGTACAAGAAAAAAAAAATCACTGTGAATAATTTGCTAGAACTGGGTGGCATAAGGAGACAGAAAGAAGTCTGTAGACACTAAAGATAAGGTCTAGCCAGAAGGCTTCCAAATAGAACCTTCCATTGTGGAGACTGAGCTGGCTTCCACTGTCTGCTAAGTCAAGAAGAGGTCCAAGATCTGCTATGGTAGGGTCCAACACTGCAAGAAGCTGTAATAGGAATGAAATGGCAGTTCAATTACTCAGGTTCCAGATCTAGGTTACAGATCCAGTATGAACTGAAGACTTGAGCTTAGGTTTGGAAGACCAAGGCAAAGAATGACCATAGGCTTGCATACAGGCTAGTATACAGCCCAGTCTACTGGTCAAAGGGTTGGAACAAATGAAAACAGCAGGTGGATGGTCAAAACCCTGGAGAAGGGGCCTGAATTAAGCTCTCAACCCATAATAAAACCTGCAGAAGGAAGCTCAGACCAGAATGTATTCCTCTCAGTTGTACATAAATAACCCCAAAAAATAAATCAGAGCACTTTGAGTGTACTGAAATTTTGCAAGTTGCCAGCCTGATTTGGCTCTGAGATCTTTGAAGAATATAGCATTTAAAACTCAGAAAGTTAATAGCAGGATCCAAGAGAAAACAAAGAAGCATCAAACAAAGCTCAGGCTTTCCCTCCAGAAGTGTGCAAGAGCTTCCTACTAACACAAAGTTCTAATACAAAAATACAAAAGAAAGATTCCAACCAGAAATAGTTCCCCAATGGCAGGGATGTCCAAGATGCAAATTTATAGGAACAGAACATAATGATTCTCAAACATCTGTAAGCAAAACCTGAAAGAAAAACACATATTGGACATTAGTCCAACTAGATTTCATGGAAGAAATGAAACAAAAGCTAAAAAAACAAAAAGTTTCTGACTCCATGATACAAGGAATATTAAAAACAAAATTAAAAGACTTTAAAAATAGAATAAAATGATCACTTATGACTTACTTAAAGAACCTTAGACTAAAATTCAACTAAAATTGCAGGACATAAAATAAATTCCCCTAAATCATCAGCATTTCTGTATACTACCAGCAAAATTCAGCAGGAATAGAAATAAAGAGAAATTGCACTTAAAATAATTAGATAATATAGAAACTACTTGGGATTCTTCCATCCAAGAAAAACACAGGAACTACATGAATGTAACTATAAAATATTGTACAAAAATGCAGACCTAAATAATTGGAGAAATATTAACTGCTCATGGGTAGAATAGGTCAATATAATAAAATGACAATACTACCTAAATTAATTTATTATTCAATGCCTTATCTATTAAAGTACAAAGAATTAATTTATAGAGCTAGAAAAAAATAGCAAAATTCATCTAGAGGAACAAAAAATTATGAATCTCAAGGGGAAAAATATAGGAAAAAAAAAGTAAGAAGGAAGGGGACTTATCAGTACCAGATCTCAAATTATACTCTAAAACAGAAATTATCACAATGACTTGGTACTGATTAAGAAAGAGAGAGTTTGATCAATGGAAAAGATTAAATGTATAACTTATAGAAGTAAATGAGTCCATTACCCTAGCACTCAGTAAACTCCAACACCTTCGCTAGTAGAGTAAGAACTCAGCATTCGGGGTGGGATGGGTGGTGGAATTGCTGGGAAAACTGGAAAGTAGTCTTGGTGAAACTAAGTATAGACCAACATTTAACAACTTATGCCAAGATTGTCTCCAAAAGGACATATGACTTAGACATAAAGAATGTTATCATAAACAGGGCAAAGAAGAAAATAGCTTTCAAGTCTATGGGTGGGTAAAGAATTCATGAGCAAACAGTGGATAAACAAGTATTTGCAGAAGGTAAAATGGAAAATGTTGATTACATAAAATTTAAAAATTTTTGCATAAACAAAGCTAATATAACTAAAATTAGAATGGAAGCAGATAAATAAGGAAAATTCTTTGCAGCAGTTTTCTCTTATAAATATCTCATTTACAAGATATATAAGAAACGGATTCAAATTTATAGAATAAGAATGATTTCCCAGTTGACAAATGGTCAAAGGATATAAAGAGCATATAAAGGATTTCAGAGGAAGAAATCCAAACTATCAAATGGTTATATGGGAAAATGCTCAAATCATTAATATTAGAAAAATACAAATTAAGACAATTCTGAGGTTCCACCTCAGATCCATCAGATAAGCAAAACTGATCTAAAAAAAAAGGAAAATGACAAATGTTGGAGGGGCTGCAGGAAAAGACACTACTTTTGGTGAAGCTGTGAATTTGTCCAATTATTCTTAAAAGGAATTTGGAATTATGCCCCCAAAAGTTATAAAATTTTGCCTGGTGATACCACTATTAACCTACACCTCAGAAAGGTCAAAGAGGAAAAGGTCCTATATGTGCAAAATTTTTTCTGGTAGCTCCTTTTGTAGTGACAAAGAACTGGAAACTAAAAGAATGCCATCAATTGGGGAATAGTTGTACAAATTATGGTAAATGAATGTAACTGAATACTAGTGTCCTGTAAGTAATGATGAAGGGTACAATTTCAGAGATACTTTGGAAAATTTGTTTGAACTTATGCAGAGTGAAATTAGAAGAAAGAGAAGAATTTATGCAATAACAACAACACTGTAAAGATAAACAAATCTGGAAGACTTAAAAACAATGATAAACCTTGAATCTCTGGAAGACATATGATCGATATACCATCTACCTCCTGACAGAGAGGTAATGAATTCAGTATGCAGATTGAGACATAGACTTTTCAGTCATGCTCAATGTATAAATTTGTTTTGCTTGACTACGTATAGTTTTGTTAAGAGTTTTGTTCCCTTTCCCCACCCTACCACCAGAAAATAGATTTTTGTTGGTTGGAAAATTAGATTAGAAAAAGAAAATGGGGATGAGTATATTGCTTATCTGAAATGAGGAGACTAGATCTTATGATTGCTGGAGGTTAATTTTGTTTTTAATTTTTCTGTATGTATGTTTAGATCATAAACACAATTGTCCTATTTGTAATGAAGTTAATTTTTCAAACTCACTTTTGTTAAATCCACTTTTATTGTCAAATCATTCAACAAGCAGTTATTAAGCACCTACAATTTGTCAGGCACTGTCCTAAGTCCAGGGAATAAAAAGAAAGGAAAAAAATAGGCCCTGACCCTGAAGAACCTACAATCTAGTGGGAGAGACAACACGCAAACTGTGTATGAACAAAATTTATGTAACATAAATTGGACTCCTTTCAGAGGGAAGGCACTGACAGGGGTGGGGAACCTGTGGACTCTAGGTCCTCAAGTGGTCCCTTTGACTGAATACAAACTTCACAGAACAAATCCCCTTATAATAAAAGGATTGGTTCTGTAAAACTTGGATTGTCAAAAGGCCCCACCCAAAGACCTAGAAGGCCACATGTGGCCTCAAGGCTGGAGGTTCCCCACCCCTGAAACATTAAGTGGGACCAGAAAAGATTTTTTTTATAAAAGGTGGGATTTTATTTATTTTTGGCTAGGCAATGGGGTTAAGTGACTTGCCCAGGGTCACACAGCTAGTAAGTGTTATGTTCTGAGGCCGGATTTGAACTCTGGTCCTCCTGACTCTAAGGTCGGTGCTCTGTCCACTGTGCCACCTAGCTCCCCCCTAAAGGGTAGGGTTTTAGATGAAAATGGAAAGAAGCCAGGAAAGTCAAGAGGAAGAAACAAGGAGAAAAAGAGTTTCAGGCATTGAGAACAGAGAAAATTCGTGAAATAGGAAGATGGAGTGTGTCTTGTGAGAGGAGTGAAATGGAGACCATTGTCACCGGATCATAGAGTATGTCGAGGGCAGTGAGATGTAAGAAGACTAGAAATATCAGAAGGGAGCCAGGCTACTGAGCTAACAGTTTAAAAGCAATAAAATAAAGTTTCTATTGGATTAAAAATATACTAACTGAAGATTCTGTTTTTGCATTCATTGTTTTTTAAGGTAATGAAATGGTTTTGTACATATTTTTTAAATTCCCTTCATTATTAAATCAACATTTTCTGTGCATTGGAGAAAGTCCCCTCTGGCTCTTAGCAGGAAGGGCCAGTTGATTTACAAAAGAGTCATTCGCTGCATATGGGCCAAAAGTATTCCTTAGGCCTAGCCTCAGAAAGAATATGAGTTTATAAGAGAAAATATAGTCAGGAAATTTCAGTGGTGTTACACTAGATGGTAAGGATGCTGAACCAGAACAGCACCCACTAAGTTTCAGTTCCACATACACTATTCTTATCAGAATTGAGCATGACAGTCAATACTAAGTGATTTATGATCAACTTCAGATACTCAGGCATCATGTCCTATTGACTGACATGCCAAATGCCTGACGGCATGAGAGATTGTAGCCAATGCAAATTGCTATTTTTCTTGCAAGTTCAATTAAGCATCTTCACGTTGATAATCAAGACTGTAGTGGCATCTGAAATGCATGATACAAATAAAGGGCCTTGAAAATGTTCCTGACTGAGAATTGTAAAGAGATTAGACCACTGCAGTTTTCTATCTTTTGTTCTTCAAAGACTTCTGTACTGGGAAAACCAAAAGACTTTGTGCATCTCTATCATTACAAAGATTTTAATTCTTTTCAGTGGCCATAATTGCATAGAAATCCTCACATTTTCGTGTGTAGAAATAAATCTTTAATTTAGGAATTCACTTCATACATTACATCTACATACCACTATTTGATCAGTAACTCCTCAATTATTAGGCAAATATTTTGTTTCTAGCTTTTTGTTTTTCACAGATAATGCTTCTATGGACATTTTTTACAGGTAGGAAAATGCCAGTCAATGAAATTCTGAGGCAGGGTAGGAATGATTTAGGAACTTTTCTTGCATAATCCCAAAGAGTTTTCCAGAATGGCTCATTAGCAGTAAAGTGGTGGGCTTGCCTTCCTGCAATCCTTCCAAAGAGTTCCTCGTCTTTTAACATATGTGCTAATCTGAAGGGAGTGAGACCCCATCTTAGGGCTGTTATTCTCTGATTACTCTTGTTTGCTTTGTGTTTTTCTGATTACTATTGATTTTGAATTTTTTTCAGATGGTTATTGAAACTTCAGAATTCTGCTTTTTTTGAAAATTGTTCCTACTCTTTTATCACTTGCCAATTGGGGAACAATTCCTAGTTTCTTGGGTTAGCATCAGTTCCCTGTAAAGTTCAGATATTAGACATTTTATTCTTTTGAAAACATTTATTGATAAGTTTTGGTTTTGCATCACCTTCATTCTCAATAGTTTCCACCCTTCCTCTCCCTGCAGAGCTACATCTTTTTTTTTTTTTTTGCTTTTAGGCAATTGGGGGTAAGTGACTTGCCCAGGGTCACACAGCTAGTAAGTGTCAAGTGTTTGGTCTGAGGCCGGATTTGAACTCAGGTCCTCCTGACTTCAGGGCCGGTGCTCTATCCACTGTGCCACCTAGCTGCCCCTCAGAGCTACATCTTAATGAAATGATTTTTAAAAAGTACATCAAAGCTAAGAAACATCAACTGAGACCAACATTACCCACAGAGTTCCACAACTACAGTTCCCTCCATCAGAAAGAAGGGAGGTACAATCTGGTATTCTTGCTTTGTGTCCAAGCTTGGTCATTCTAATTTGGCCCCATTTCTTTTCATTTGTTTTGTTATTCGTTCCATTTAGATCATTGTTATCATTGTGCATAATGTTTTCCTGGCTCTGTTTGCTTCACTTTGCACCAGCTCATAGAAGTCATCCCATGCTGTTCTTTATTTATCATATTGGTCATTTTCCGACATAGTGATATTTCATTATATTCATGTACCACAACATGTTTAGCTGTTCCCCAATTTGGAGGAACTACTTCATTTCTAGTTCATATCAGAGACTTTTTAAAAAAAATCAGAAATGTTTAATGTAAACATTTTTTCCAAAGAACAGGATTCTTCTAATGCTAGTTCTGTCATTACTGAACTATGTGACCTTGGCCAGTTACTTCACCTACATGGACTCCCATTACCTCACTTTTAAGACGAGAAGATTGGAATAGATACCAACCCCTGCTATCCCTAATGTCTTATGATACTATTGACCCTGGAATATTAGCCATACCATTAAACCAACAACATTATTAGATAATCTATCCTACTTAAAGGAATTTTTGGAAGCAAATTGTGAGCTTTTCCCCACCATTGTCCTTTGTGCATAGAATGCTCTTGGCATTAAATTAAAAATATCAGAGTTGAGTCAAGACTGAACTGAGCATAAGCTTAAGCCATGATAGTGTTTTCATATTATGAAGCTCATAGGGCAACTATAGGGCAAGAAATTCCTTTATGCCTTTAAATCATTAAATTTATTGCATAATCATTAGTCCCTTGAACATGATTTTAATTATTAAGATACATGCCAGGCATGGAAAAGAAGTATCTGTCAGAGAACATAAACAACAGGTTATTTGATCTTGTTTTTTGTTGTTGTTTTTAATCTGTCCAACCATAAAAGAGAAACATAATGAGTCTTACAATATACTAGCAACTGTAGGACCAATACACCTGCTAGCGATTTCCACATTCATTTTAAGAAATGAAAAGCAAAAAAAAAAATTCTAAATATGGTTGCTTTAAGGTACATTGTAACTGCATTATACATTTGTTTACTGAAAAGTCAGCCTATAATGACAATATCCAAACCATTCGTGCATGATATTAAGGAAATATCGTAGCCTTATCATATGCATTATAAAAGGACTATTTTATTACAAAGAAAGTAAAAATGAAAGAACAGATGTGTAGTAAAATGAATTGCATGCCAGAGTTGTTACCTATCTGATTATCTTCCCCAGTCTGTTACAAGACTCTATTTCTACTTCCTGTTTGGATTTTCTCTGGGAATGAAAACAGAAAAAAGAAAAAAAATAGCATTACAGCAAGTATCTCTTTGTGTTATAGAAAAATGAGTGGTTTATTCCTGGAGAACAGCTACAGATTTCACTGCTGGTGTGTAACCCAATGCAAAATCTTTTGCTGCAATGTCATCAGTTAATACTTGGCAGTCAATACTCTTACAATTTCCGTTTTCCATTGTGGCCTTCACATCTGAAGCACTAAAAAAGAGGGCATAGGTAAAAAAAAAAAGCATGGGGAGAAATGATTATCTCAATTACATTTAGTCATTATAGGGAGCCGATCAATAGGAATAGCACAGTGTTCTTTTCAGGTGCCCACAAAGCACAAACCAGATTCCATTAAAAAAGATTAGGCATCAGAGAAATAATAATTCAAATAATAAGGAATTCAAGTATTTGAGGGTTCCCTAATAACATGTCTTAAGAAATCTACCTAACGAGGATGAACCTAATCCAGACCTAAATTCTAGTTCTAGATCTTTCACTAAGCAGCTATGTGACCTCCTTGATATCTTGGATTGCCATTTCCTCATCTATGTGAGGAGGCTGGCCTTCATCAGGGATTCTTAACCTAGAGTCCACAAACTTGTTTTCTTTAAATATATCTTTTGATTAGTTTATTTCAATAATTGGTCTTCTTTGTCATTCCTCTGAAATTTATTTTATGCATTTAGGATAAGTATTATCACCACACTGCCAAATGGGTTTATAACATTGCAAAGGTCAAGAACTTCTGTCTAGAATGATGTCTAAGGTCTCTTGTAATACTAAAACTTTATGGCTCTCTATATAGGGGCATGCCAAATCAGTACCACAAATACGAATTATAAAGAACCCAGGAGCAGTTGTATTAAGAACTCATGGAACTGAGGTAGTGGATATTAAAATAAAACTTTGAATTGATCGATCTCCTGCCTATTAGAAGCATTACCTCCTTGAGAGGACCATAGATGAATGTAGAAAGCAGCATGTGCTTATAAAGACATGGACAGGTAAGCTTTATTTGACCTGATGTACCTGAGGAAACTAGGTGTTGCAATGGATACAGCATTGTACCTGGAGTCAAGAAGACCCAAGTTCAAAGCCAGGTTTAGATATTTACTGGCTGGGTGACTCATGGCAAGTCACTTGATCTCTGTATGCTTCAATATCCTCAACTTTAAAATGGGGATCATAACAGATAAGATTGTAAAGTGCTTAGCATAGTAATTGGCATAAAGTATGTATAGGATGATTTTACATACACACACACATTTGTGTCTAATGGTAGCCATCTTTAGGATGAGGGGAAAGGAGAAAAAAGGAAAAAAAATTACATGATAACTTTATTATATATTTTGAAGGAATAGCAAGTTGCACATAACAGATTTGCAATTTCACATGCAATCATCTTTTTTATTATACTCTGTTATGGAAATGCATGTTTTATTACATGAATCTAAATAGATAAATATGCTAGGCACTTGACAAATGCTTATCCCTTTTCCCTCTAATGCCTCACTACTATGTCATAGATTCTTAATAAATTCTAGGTTACAATGCTGAACGAAATAGAACTTTAATATACCCTAAACATAGAATCAGAGAAGTGTCAATAGCATTTAGAAGATGAAATTAGAAGAGTTGAATTGTCCAAATATTTAAGTACTTCCACGGATCTGTGATCTCACTGATGTAAGTATTCTGTCCATTAGTACATACTGCAATGCATCCATGCTTTCTCATTTTATTATTTTATCCAATTCCTTTCCATCTCATTCCATACATTCTTCAGAGATGATATACCTGGTGGTTTGGAGGCCTTTTTCTGGGTCTTGCTATAAAGGGGAAGAAGAGGGAAAGACTTTGAATTTCCTGAAATTGGGATGCCACAGTTGAAGATTATTTGAATATAAACATGGAATGTAGAAAAGAAGATTCACAAACCACATTCTTATCTGAGTTGGACAAAGGAAGGATATATACATGCACATACACACACATATACACATATACATATATACATACACACACACTTTGATATGTACATATAATACTGAAAATAGGATAAAGGAAAGAGACTGAACTAGAATGCAGAGGGTGAAAAAGTCAGAGGGTAGAATTGGAAAGGTGATTATCTCAAACATAACAAACTACAATGAAAGGGATTGTTATAATTTTAAAAAACAGATAAAGTATAAGACTTGGTTATTTGCATCTAGATTATGTGGGGAACTAGAAATGAAGAAGCTAGGATCTTATCTTTCCAAAGCAATGCAGACTTAAGATATATAGAACAAATTTCCTTTAAAAAAAAAAGAAAAGAAATACAGCCTCAGACAGCTGTCACACTAGACAAATAAAATAGCTCAGATCAATTCAAATAGCTGTCACTTTGTGTTACACATCTCATAAGGTGTGTCACCCTGGACAAGTAATTTAACCTGTATCTGCATCAGTTTCCTTGCCTATAAAATGGGAGGGGCTACTTCTCTGGGTTGTTGTGGGGAAAAAGTGAAATAACATTTGTAAAACACTTAGCAAACCTTAAAGTGATACAGATATAGGTATAAATATAGATATAAATTCTAGCTAATAGAAAGATAAAAAATAAATAAAGAAGTTCAAGATTAAATCTAATGAATGTTAGGAAACTACGACAGACCTTTAGTAATTTTTGAATGGAAAGTCAAATGAGCATAAATCTTTAAAAGAATCATATAGCATATTCATACAAACTAAGCATGTGCTACGCTATAAATCACTCATGGATAAATCCGGAGAAGTAAAAATACTTAAATATATACTCTAAGATGAGAGAGAGAGAGAGAGAGAGAGAGAGAGAGAGAGAGAGAGAGAGAGAAGGAAGGAAGGAAGGAAGGAAGGAAGGAAGGAAGGAAGGAAGGAAGGAAGGAAGGAAGGAAGGAAGAAGGAAGAAGGAAGGAAGGAAGGAAATATGAGCAAAAGACAGACTTACATGAAGACTATGTAATGCTGCCTTAAATAATGTGTGTCAAATAACAAATCATAGAAACAATAAATAAGCAAACCGAGAAAATAATAGCACTGAAATAACATACCAAAATCTGTAGTTTTCAACTAAATCAATCCTTGGAGAAAAATATATATGTAGGAATCTTTACATTAACAAAAAAGGGAGAAAAACAATGTAATTTAATATGCAACTAAAAAGTAGAAAACAAATGAATTGTAATCCCTATTGTGTGTATATGTATGTATGTGTGCATGCATACATACATACATGTATATACAATATTAGAAGTGAGAAAAAAATTTAATGAGCTAATAAATAAAAGCTTTTTTAAAAATCAACAAAATGGTCAACAAAATGAAAACAATTTAATGTTTGTTTTAAGGGAAACCAAATGGCAAAAAATAAGAACAGGAAATTCACAATAAGGAAAAATAAAGAAAATAATCAGTAACTATTTTATCTAATTATATGCTTACAAAACTTAAATGAAATGGATGGTTATTTGTTCAAATACATAAAATGCCCAGGGTAATGAAACATGAAAATAGAGGGCCAAAACAACCCACTCTTATAAAGAGAAATCATGCAGGCTATAAATTACCTTTCTTCAGTTTATTACTATGTTCTCTTCCCAAACCAAAAAAAAAAAAAATTGTCCAGATGGATTTACAAAGAAATTTTATCAAACATTTAAGAAAACAAACCAAAAAAGTCTCTTCTTAAAAATAAAGGAAACCACCTTGCTGAGATAAATATGATTATGATACCAAAATTGGGTATAAACAAAGCAGAGAAAGAAAACTATAGCTTATTAGCACTCAGAAATATTTATTTTAAATATATTTTTAAAAATATGCACATAGAGTTTATGGCAATATAGTTCAAAAAGTTAGTGATTTTGAATAAGAATACAGGCATGCTTCAATCATTTGGAAGATGATTGGAAGACTATAAGCATAATTAATCAGATAAATAAATACTAAACCACCACAGAAAAGACCTTCAACAAAATATATTATTCATTTATATTTAAAATTCTGAGAATCAAGGGGAGAAAAATACCTTTCCTTAGTTAAGATCAAAATTTCTAAAACCATAATACATGATTATTTAACAAAGAGAAAAAGTTTAATTTTTTTTCAGTAAGATCAGTGAAAAAGAAAGGTTATTCACTTTCTACTTTTATTAGATGTTGTACTAGAAAGGCTACCTATAGTTATATGACAAGAAATAAAAAATGAGAGAATGAACACAAGCAAATTTTTTTTTAGAATTGTAAAAATATCAACCAAAACTAATTAAAACAATTGCCTAAGTAAATTGCTGGGATATAAAATAAATCCACAAAAAAATTAACTTTTCTATATATTGCTAATAAAAATCCAGGAGCAGAAGACAGGAAGAGAAATTCCTTTAAAGATAATAACAGAATGCATTAAATACTTGAGAATTAATACAGCAAGCATGTAAATGCCATTACATTTTTAATAGAAATAAAATATGACAAACAATTGGAGAGATATTCAGTGATCATGGCTAAACTATGGATGTGTCATAAAAATGATAATAATTCCCAAATGACTATACAAATTTGTATTAATCAAATTTCAAAGTTTTACTTTATAGGATTATACAAAATAATAACAACATTGATTTGGAGGTATAAAAGATCAATAATATAAAGGTACATAAGTAAAAAAGTAGGAAGGAAAACTGACTGATCTGAAACTATACTGAAAGCAGTGAATTTAAAAACTATTTGAACTGTATAAAAATATAGAAAACCAGTTGAGTGAAAGAGATTTTACTTTTACAAGGGAAATAAAAACTAATGCACACAGTAGTCAAGTACACAAAGCAATAAGTAAGCAATAAGTAGTCTGATAAAATGAATGTCTTTCTTCTCAAAATGTTTTTAAATGCATATGTTTTTTTAAAAAAAACAGGATTAACAAAGAAACCAACTACATTTAAATAGTTATCAAAGTTTATCTGACTAGAAAGGTTGTGAAGACTGTAGTCTGGTAGAAGTAAGTTCAAATCATCAACTTACACCATGTGTCATGAGAAATCTCAAATACAATCAGACTCAAATGGATCCGTAATCTCATCCATTTGCATTCTCCCTCTAGAGATGCAACCTATCCATGACTGCCCATCTCATTTTACTTATGTCCAAGTTTTTCCATAACTTCACTGCTGAGGAAATACTCAATATGTTGGAGAACTTCCTCACTTCTTCTATAGATAATGAAAATATTAGTGGCACATTAAAGCTTTGTCACTCCTCAATTTCACCATATGACTAAACCATTTTCTTTTTCTGTAAGAAAAAGAATGACATATTATGACATCTTTATTCATGTCTTTTAACATTGCTACATATCTGTAGCCTGCTCATACCCACTTCTGTATATGTCTCTCCATTGCCCTCTCTCTAATATTATTTTTCACTATCATATGCAATGGCATTCCATATCTTGCAACCATGCAACAATACTGGAAGAAAATTCATATCAAAGAGATAGGTCTTTGTTTTGGGGAGATAGTTGCTATCATTAAAGGAGTCTTGCAATTTCCTGGAGGAATTCAGCTTCCTGTTTAATTCTGGGCCCAGATCATTGAATTTTCACATTTTCTGTCCTAGATATGTGTGCTGACAGCCAAATTCTATTGGCTGCCCATCTAAGTGCTTGCTATAATATGGACAATAGGCTTTCTTGACTGAGTGAGCAATGATAGGTCTTTTTCTGATTATCAAAATATAACCAATTTTACTTTTACAATATTAATTTGTGCTTGCCATTTCTAGTGTCTACCAAGTCATCTTTTTCAGAAGATATTGATAATATAGAGACATGAGACTCCTGTAGAGTCAATAAGTCTTTTTTCCACCTAATTTGTTATTCCTGGTCCAAGCATTCTATTTTATTTTTTAGCATCCTGACCTTTCTCGAATTTGAATTTAGGTCACCAAATATCAAAGTTTAAGTTGATTAAATTGAGAGGATCTTATCAAGTCCTTCATAGAATTTCTTTATCTAATTGTGATGGGAAAGGCACCTGGTTTATGCAGACTTGATGGTTTTCTTTGAAAAGAGCAGGACGATCATTTTCAGGATCATCATTAGTTTGGATTTTTGCTGCCTAAGGCATAAAAATCCTCGCCAATTGGCTGCCAGTGTCAAAAGATTATTCCCATTGCCCTGCAAGAATGCTTTTCTCATCTAGTGTGACTTGTTGCCTTGGTAAATGCCAAGGCAGAAGAGGGTAGTTACTTTTTTTTTCTGAATTACCATTTTTAACTTTGAATATCATCCTTTTTAATCCTTAGCTGGTAAAAATCTTTTTCATTGTCCATGAGCATTTTATTGCATTTTAACTCTGAGCCTGAATCATTGCTGGTCTAATTTACTTGTGGTCCAGAATACTCTTCATCTGATGCAACCATATTGATATATACATACATACATACATACATACATACATACATACATACATACATATATATATATATATATATATACACACATACACACACACACACACACACACACACGTTGTATGTATGCTACAATTATTTTCATGGCGGTCTTTTTGAAAATACCGAATATGAGCAATGCAAGCAATGATCAAATGTCTCATTATGTGATATTTCTTCTGCCTTTGTGCATATAGTAAAAACAACTCCTTTTTTTGTCACTCCTTTTGGGAAATGTCCTTCCATTTACATACAATTTTTTTCTTTAGGTTTCCTTAAGAGTAAGAATATCAAGATTGATGATTTATCTATCCCAGGATTATGTCCATTTGTTGTTTGCTAGAGGAAGATCACGTATTTAAAAAACTGGTTTAAAATTGTGGGATTCTTCTCACTCTCCATTCCCTTTTCCACCATTGACAATATCACTACAGAAGCAGTAGGCTGCAGAGGACTGAGGTCCATCTTGTACTTTTCTTTGCTTCATGGGCTGCAATAGGGAAAGAATTCATGAACCATTGCCATTACACTGAGGAATGACCTTGATTAACCTCAGCTAGCCTGATCCTCGGTAGATAGGTTTTATCATTACTGATACCAGACTCAAAGTATATTATTTATGGTAGAAACTGCCAGAACTTATGATCCACTGGTATAGCCATTGAGAACCCAGGGTCACAGTGAAGCACTAGAGGAAGACTTTGTGAAGGACAAAAGTTATTCCATTTAAAAAAAAACAGAGGAAAATGAATATTATATCTTTATGTTTTGTTTTTTCCTGAGGCAATCAGGGTTAAGTGACTTGTCCCGGGTCACCCAGCTGGTAAGTGTCAAGTGTCTGAGGCTGGATTTGAACTCAGATCCTCCTGACTCCAAGGCCAGAGTTCTATCCACTGTGCTACCTAGCTGCCCCAAATATTATATCTTTAACAAAAATAGAATTAAAAACCAGATAAGAGAGAGAAAAGATCATAAAAGGTAAAAAAGATAGTTTAAATAACCAAAAAGTGCTTGCACAAATAAAATCAATGGAGCTAGAATCAGAAGAAAATGTAAACATCAAGAGAGATAAAAACCTTTATAATAAATATTGATAACCTATGTAAGTGTTCCTAACTTTTGTTTCAGTCATGAACCCTTTTGGTAGTCTGATAAAATGAATGGCTCTCTTTTCAAAATGTTTTTAAATGCATAAATAAACATAGGATTACCAAAGAAACCAATTGTATTTAAATAGCTATCAAAATATATATTAAAAAGTTCATGGACCTTAAGTAAAGAATCCTTGCTTTACAGTAAATTTCCTTAAACCAAGAGTTTTTAACCTGGAGTCTGTGAATTTGTTATTTTTTATATTATGATTTCAACATAATTTTTTTGTTAATCGTATGTATTTATTTTATACATTCAGAAATATTATTCTGAAAAGGAGACCATTGGCTTTATAAGATTGCCAGAGATTTTTGACATACACACGCACAAAAATATTGAGTGGTTAAAGGATAAAACCTTTAAAAAGTCCTTTTTTAAAAAAGGATGAAAAGTGATTAACAGGATAAAAAAGGATAAAGATAAAAAATTATTTTAAAAGAAGAAATATGAATTATAAATAATCACTTGAGATGAACAGAAATCACAAATAACCAGAAAAATGCAAATTAAACAATGCTATCATAGCACTTCATACTCATCAAGCTAACAGAGATGCTAAATGATGATAAAGCTCTTTGTAGGAGGGACTATGGGAAGAAATATATTAATTCCTGGTGAGGAAAGTTGTTAATTAATACTGGAAAACAATTTGGAACTATGCGAGAAAAGTTACTGCATTGGTTTATATCCTTTAACTCAGAAATTCTACCACTGATATTATATTCCAGTGAGGTAATTGACAGTAAGGAAAGATGCATATGTATTAAAATGTTCATAACAGCATTATTTGTGATACAAGGTGGAAACAAAATATGCACTCAGAGATTTATTGAACAAATAGTTCAATCATTCAGCTATAAGAATGTAGTGGAATATTCTAATGCTATTACACTGAAGATCACAAAGAATGCAGAGAAACATAGAAAAAACTTGTATGAAATCATGTAGAGTGAAGAAAGAACCAAAAGAATAATATAAGCAATTAATACAACAGTATAAGGTCAAAATATAATGGTTAATTTAATAATACATTACCAAAGTAAAAAAGATATATCCGTCCTCTCTATAAGCCATCAACTGGTTATTTTTCCAGGAATGTCATTCGTGGGGGATTTTATTTGGGCTTTGGTTGGCAAATGCTGTTGTGTCAAAACAAAATCTATCATTAGAGAATTTCCAAATGTATCCTTCCCTTCCTTGGGAAGAAATCTATCCCTTGCAAAAAAGAACTAAAAAGAAGGAGCAGAAAAGGAGCTCTGAAAAGCCAAGCAACATACCCACTAAGTCTGACCATATGTCTAGTATTTCATATCCACAATCCCCCATTTCTACAAAGAAAAGATTGGGGTGCATTTTCTATTTTCTTGTCTGGGGCCAAGCTTGGTAACTATAATTACGCGGTATTCAGCTTTTGTTCTTCTTTCTACCAACATTGCTGTAGTCATTGTGCATATTGCTTTCCTAGTTCTGCTTACTTAAATCTTCATTCACATAATGCTTCCCAGTCTTCTCTAAATTTTGCATATTAATGTTTTTTTTAAGAGAGAAGTAACATTAAATACATTTAGGTAGTACAATTTGTTTAGCCATTCTTCAAAGAAGGGACATCCCCTCTTCTCAGTTCTTTGCTTCTACAAATGCTGCAATGAATTTGATCCCCAATATTTCTTAATAGAAGTGCCTTCCTTCTGTAAATTATTTCCTATTTATTTTGTATATAGCTTGCTTTGTATGTATTTGTTCGCACATTATCTGCCCCATTAAGCTCCTTGCGGGGAGGAATTATCTTTTGCCTCTTTCTTGTATTCCTAGCACATAGTAGGCACTTAGATGATTATTGATTGATTGATGTAGGTGGGATGTTTGTTTTTGTCAGAGGCCTCATTAGGGTATATGCCTACAAGTGGGGAACTCTGAATGGAAGAGTATGGACATTTTAGTTTCTTTTGTAGAAAATTCCACATCGCTTCCAGATGATTGGCCCAATTCACAACTCCAGCAAGAGTGGATTTGTTTCTATCTTTCACACAATCCCTCCCACATTAACTACTTTTAGCTTGGTAATTTTGGACAATTAATCTGGGTAGGAGATAAAACCTCAGAGTTGTTTTTATGTACATTCCTCTTATTGTTAATAATTTGGGGGCAGTCTTACATATGGTTATTCATAGTTTTAAGAAAAAGTTTGTATCCTATGACCAATCATTTATCTTGGAATAACATATATTTGTGTTAGATACAGATGTATCCTGTATCTTAGACTTTATTAGAGATACTCAGTGCAAGTATTTTCTCCCAATTGACAGCTTGCTTTCTTTCAGTTGAATTGATTTCAATAGGGTAAAAGACATTCAATTTCATGTGATCTAAAGTATTTATTTTGTCCTTGAATCAATGGAGTTTTTTTTTAAATAAATAATCCATACAGAAGAAATTCTCACTAGAGGTGAGGCACACAGAGGTTATTTTTCAAGATATTTTAAAGAAAATAGGTGCAAAAGAATGGAAAGAAGAGGCAGATGCTATTTTAAACAGGAATATTCCCCAACAACACATTAGCATCCTGATATATCTACTTGCAACTGGCTAGCACAGTTGATAGAGCACTGGGCTTGGAATGCTCATCTTTATGAGTTCAAATCTGACCTCAGACCCTTACTACCTGTGTGACCCTGGGCAAGTCACTTAACCCTGTTTACTCTTAGATCCTCATCTGTAAAATGAACTGGAGAAGGAAATGGCAAACCACTCCAGTATCTTTGCCAAGAAAACCTCAAATAGTGTCATGAGGAGTCAGACACAACTGAAATGACTCAACAGCAACAATGAAAACATTGACTTTCCCAAGCATTTAGGTGGCAGAGGGTATAAGAGCACTGGACTTGTAGTCAGGAAGAGCTCAGTTCAAATACAGCCTCAAGTACTTTCTAGCTTCACGACTCTGGGCAAGTCATTTTAACCTCCCCTAGCCTATAGTCCAGCATATACTTTGGTAAATCCAAACACAGTGCCTGAAAATATAATTAGAGCTTGAAAAATTATTTCTAATTAGTTGATTAACAGGATAGGATCAAAGTTTTAATTCTCTAAGAAGGCATTTCCACACGTGTGAAGATATATTTGTCTTAAAAGAATATTTTTAAATGGCCTTTTTTTTTAAAGTGACTAAGCTATAACCATAATGGCTCATGTGGAAAGCATGAACACATTATTTAATATATCAAGTTTTCTCTTGTCAAGACTGTCCCTTTACCTTCCAAAGGGTTAGTTAGTCCCCTTATCAGGAATATTATACTGGGGGTTCCTTTTGTGTGGCAGATGGACGAGATGAATGCTATTCTTTCCATTGCTCAAATTTGACATTTCTGTGATCCATACGTCTACCAATAAAAAAGGTGGGGGTGGGGGTGGGGAATGCAATGAACTAACCAATTCATTTATAGATTCAGCTTTGAAAAGAAAATATTTGTCCTCCCAAAAAAAGAATCCCATGTGACCATTACAAGTCATGAACTATTATAAAAAATTGATGTGGATATGTAGAGATTGAGAACTTAAATCTTTATTTCTCATGCTATTTACAGTTTCTGATTTGCTCCCAGATATGTTTATTTCAGAACCAATCATATTTATCAAATTCCTTGGGCACAGGTAAGGAATATCTATATCTATGTATATATAGATATAGATATAGATATACATAGGTAGATAGACAGACAGAAAGGTAGATAGATAGACAGACAGACAGACATGCAATACCCTATCTTAGAAGGAAAAGTAGGTTTTTTTGAGGTTCTGTCTCCCAGTAAGAAGCATGAGTAAGTTTCCTAAGGTGACATGATACAGAAAGTCCCCACCAACTACTGATGTGGAATGGAGTTTCTTAAATGCAGTTTTTTTTAGAAAACCCAGGGACAGTCACAGAACCTGAAAGTGTGCCTCCCAGTAATATTTCTACCGGACAACATGACAAGTTGAATTATTACTCTATAACAAATTCCAGGCTAGTGATGGGGCTTTCAAAAATTGTTTTTGTCAAATGGAAAATTATTGAGTCAAGAGGTATTTAAAATCTGGTGCCGCAACATGCTCTAGTGGCAAGAGAGCTATCTTTGAAGCCAGAAATCCTACGTTCAAGTCCTGCTTCTGAAACATGTTAGCTGTTGTGACCTTGGACAAGTCATTTAATCTCATTAGTGATTTTAGGAACCTACCACTTGAAGAGAAGATGCCGACCTGCTTTGGTATGTGGAGTTTCCCTTCCTAGGAGTTCCCTATACAATGAAGTCATAGGTCTAATCCATATCCTTATCCTCATGGTAATTAGTGTCTGAAAAGAGAGGTAAGTCATACTTCCTTCAATCCTCAGAAAAATATTAACATTTTTACAAAGTTAATAAAAATAGATATTTCTTAAAATTTAGGCAAGAATACACTTCTCTGAAAGAATCATGAAATTATAGCTTTAGAGATAGATGATCATCTAGTCGGCGTACCCTCTTCCACCACCATTTTATAGGTGAGAAAACTGAGCTCGGACAGGTAAGTGACTTATTCAATATCACACAGCTAGGAAGTGTCTGAGGCAGGATTTGAACCCAAACTGGGTTTGGAACTAGTTCTTCAGAAAGTCTGGATTTGGGGCAGGGGGGGGTACTTCTTTTCAAATAGAAAAAGCCCAAACTGCAGGGGGGAAAAAAAAAGCTTCTAAATAAACACAGGCAGAGTTTGCCAGTTCTACTCTGTCCCTTCTAATACAGAAAACTGCTAATTAATTTATAGGTAATATTTAAAGGTTGTTTTATATACCATGTCAGCAGAAGCAGTTAAAGGAGAAAAGTATGTTTTATAGTCCTGTGGAAGGCAATAAATGTCAGACACACAGAGATACAGTTCTAAGTTTACGAACACCCAGGGTAACTCTCACAAGGCAAACCTTACACAAACACCAAATGAAAAGACGTGTTTTCTAAGCACAGTCAGGAGACTGTTTTTAACTCCATGTGTAATATAGGTGAGATAGAGGGTTAAGAGCTCCAAGTGCCTTGGTCTGACAATAAACCCCCTGTGAGTATGGAGTTTGATGGGGTGTTAATTGAGTAGCAGGTGAACACTAGTAGAAAGCACAGAGGGTGTATGTAGGGGGGGAGGCCTTTTCCTTGATGAAGAAACATAAAAACGCTGAGCTCTGTAATAGGAAATAAAGTCAAACTGCAATTTATTCCTCTGACTTTGCTATTTGCACAATACCATGGCCTTCTCTAGCTTATTGTTTTTGCTTAGGATAAGAAGATGACTCCTGAAATGTGTGGATGATTATGTAATCAGGTGGTTGGTTAACATTTTTTTAAAGCTTATCCACATTTATGAGCCTTTTGAAATGACATTGTCTCTCTTCAAAGAACATATTCTTTCTCTCTCCTCTCTCTCTCTCTCTCTCTCTCTCTCTCTCTCTCTCTCTCTCTCTCTCTCTCTCTCTCTCTCCCTCCCTCCTTTCTTTTCCCTCTCTCTTTGTCTCTCCTTTCTCTCTGTCTCTCTATGTTCCAATTTCAATTGGGTCAGAAATATCTGAGTTGAGTTATTCCTCTTGTTGAGCAAAAATATTCCCAAAATTACAGCAGCATAAGGAAAAGAAAATAAGAGACAAGGAAAGGCAGTGTGACATAGTATCTATTGAGAGCTAGCTTCAAAGTCAGAAAAATTTGGTGTAAGACCAATGAATTGGGAACCAAAGAATACAGATTCAAACCCCACCTCTCTGCCTATTTACCTGTGCAACAAGTCACAACCTCTCTGGGTCTCATTTCCTCATCCATAAAATGAATGAGTTGGTTACATTAGTTGTGCTCTAAGGAAGTTTACAGATAATGAATCTGTGCTTGGGAGAGGTTGGGTCATTATCGTAGGAGATTTTTGAAGTGCTGTCTTAAGGCACATCTCTATTTAATGTCAATCTCACTATTAAGGAGTCCTCCAAAAACGAATATCCTTTTTCATCTTCCCCAAATCTTCTCCAAATTAGTTCATTTTCTGATTTTAAAAGTGAGAAACTAACCATCTGCAAAGAATGTAACATAAGGCATAAGAAGTCCTTTTTCAAAATATACATTTTTCAAAATATACATTCTTAAAGTCATACTTTTGTTTATTTTATTTTCAGATTCAAAAGTTTTATCAAACATCTAGTCTCTCTAGTTCATTTTATGAATCCATCTCAGGTTCACTAGCCAAGTAGCTAGAATGAGAAATAACTGATAGATTGCCTGAATGACTGATGGAGCCTCTGAGATAGATAGATAGACAGACAGACAAGACAGACAGACAGATAGATAGATAGGCAGGTAAGCAGAGAGAGAAAGAAAGGGACAGGCAGACCCTCAAGCAGACACATGATATATAAATGATAGATAATATATGGATGGACAAACATATAGATGGACAGACAGATAAATCTATGGAGCAGGATCTCTAGGACACTAGTTCAATCTTCTATGGAATACTAAAAGGAAGAAATGGGGGGGGGAACTTTACAGGATGAGCAAACATGAAGGACTTGCAGTCTTCACTAGTAAAAAGGCACCTACATGGGGCAGCTAGGTGGCACAGTGGATAGAGCTCCAGCCTTGGAGTCAGAAGGACCTGAGTTCACATCCAGCCTCAGACACATAACACTTACTAGCTGTGTGACCCTGGGGAAGTCACTTAACCCCAATCTGCCTCACCAAAAAAAAAAAAAAGGGGGCACCTACATGGATGAACTCAAGGCTCCATCAAAATTTGGGATAATTTAATAGAGCTGGACTAGAACCCACATCTTCTCTTTCCCTGTCTTGAGCTCTTTCATCACACCCCACTGCCTCCACCCACTCCTAAGTGTAAGAACATCTCCGTTTGGCTATGACTACAGGGGTTACACTTTTGGGTGACTGTCAACTTCCCTGTTGTTTTGGAGTATCTCTGAAAGTACTTTTTTCTTTTTCAATTTTCCACCTCAAAACTGAAACCTAATCACTCTCCTAGGACTCCTTGTCAACCCTGACATTCAATCCACTCCTTGGTGCCTTTCCAGAGGCTGTCCACCAATCCTGAAATGCTCTCCCTCCTCACCTCCATTTCACCTACCTCCATTCCAGAGCTAGCTCTTTCCTAATTCTCCAAATTGTTTCCCCTTTTCCAAGATCTATTTTGTATAGATTTTATATAAAATTTCTATTTAGTTATCTGTGTGCATTGGTGTTCACCCTCTAATAGAGTGTAAGATTCTTGAGGGTAAAGACTATTTGCATTTTTGTCCTTGTATCCTCAGAGACTAGTATAGTCCAAGAGCTTAAAAAATGCTTGTTGAGCTGAATTGAATTTCTTTTAATATGTTTTTTGTGTATTTATGTCTCATCTCCCCACCTACATTAGAGAATTTTAGATCTAGCACGAATCTTAGATACCATCCAATTCAGTGGTTCTTGTCTTTTTGTGTATGTCATGAACTCCTTTATCACCCTGGCAATGCCTAGGGACCCCTTCTTAAATTCATTAAATAAAATATATAGGATTACAAAAGAAACCAATTATATTGAAATATAGTCATCAAATCCTTTTTTTAAGTTCATGAACTTTAAGTTAAGAACCGCTGGTTTAGTCTTCTAGTCTACCATTTCCGCCCCACCCCCCATTTTAGAGACAAAAAATCTGGGTCCAAGGTAGCTCAAGCTATTTGCTCAAAATCGCAGATCATTAGCGGCAGTACTAGGACTTTAGAGCCCAGTTCCCCTGTCTCTCAGTACAAGAGATTTCCCTTTCCTGGGGCCAGGGTTGGGGGAAGGAGTATTTTTACCCTACTTTGCTTCTAATCACGTGACCTACTAAGCTGCCTTGCATACAGTAGGCATTCAATAAAAAACATGTTCTTAAAATAATTGATAGAACCATTCTGTATCATTCCTACTACTTTCCTCTCTAAAGCAGAAAGTTTATTTAGACGCATATTGTATCACCAGTGGGATTTTTTTTGTGACATGCTAATATCAGAATATCAATGTAAATACACCTGCAATTGTCAGTTAACCTTATGCTATTATTTTCAGAGCGCCTGCGGCAGTGTATCAGTACTGTCAGAGGAAAAAAATACACAGAACCAGGCATTTCCACATTCTTTTTCTGCAAGCCAAGACACAAAATGGCTCATTATCAACATGTGGTTGCCTACAGTTCAATATTAATATATCTTTAGGTCTCCAATAACTGCTGCAGATTTGTGTAATTCAGCAAAACGTAAACATGTGTTCCCCCAGGAACAATACGCTGCAAGGTAAATGGGATTTTTTTCCCATTCTCCCCTGAAATAAACTAATCAAGCCTGAAGATTTCAGCGCACGGCATTTCTGGAGAGCGACAGATTGTTCCTTGAAGATCATGACGTCATCAGTAACCTACTAGTTCAAGTGAACAGTCTGCTTGTATCTTTGAGGGCCTTAAACATTCCTATGGGAAAGGGATGCTCTTGGTTCCCAAGTTCTTAGAGAGCTTTATTACCTTTTACAT
Organism: Phascolarctos cinereus; assembly: GCF_003287225.1. NCBI lineage: Eukaryota > Metazoa > Chordata > Mammalia > Diprotodontia > Phascolarctidae > Phascolarctos > Phascolarctos cinereus. The sequence continues at coordinate 181,378,830 of NW_027555736.1, forward strand.
CCGTAGACTATAAAATCTTTTGCAATGCTTTACAATAACTAGCATTAACTCCCTTCTTGGAGCAAAGATTAGTGTACTGAAGTTGGGGTGAGGAAGAGGGTGAAAAGGAGGAAAGGGCGAAAAACTACTTCAAACAGTAGAATACAACCTAAGATCTATTACTAGAGGACCATTCTGAGATTTTTATCTTAGTTGAAATGTTTTATTTTTACATTACAAATATTTCCAGATTACTGTCACCCCATGAAAGCTTTCTTATAGCAAAATAAAACTAAAAAAACTAAAAAAAGTGAAACTAACACTACAGTGACCTCACATGAAAGTGCCTACATTTCATACCTGTACCCCCCAAAACTTCTCTGTTTTAAAATGGTTTTTAACTGATAGAATTCTCTTTTCTCTCCCTTCCACTCCTCATCCACCACCCCATTGGAAAAGAAAAGAAAGGAAAAGAAAAGAGAAGGAAAGGAATGGAAAGGAGAGGAGGTGGGGAGGGGAGAGGAGGGGAGGGGAGGGGAGGGAATAAATTTCATGTAACAAATATGCATAGCCAAGAAAAACAAATTGCCTCATTGGCCACATACAAAATACGTATCTCATTCTGCAGACTAAGTCCATCACCTTTCTGTCAGAAGGTAGGTAGTGTGCTTCAGCATTAGTTCTTAGGAATTACAAATGGTCATTGCATTGATCACAGTTCTTAAAGCTTTCATAGCTGTCTTTATAGTATAGTTGAACTTGTATAAACTGATATACTGGTTCTACTCATTTCATTCTTCATCAGCTTATAAAAGTCTTCAAAATTATTCATTTTTAACATAGGTATTATAGTATAAATTGTTCTTCTGATTCTCCCCATTCCATTCTGAATCAGCTCACACAATCCTTTCCATGTCTCTTTGAAATCATTTATTCCCTCCTTTCTTATAGCACAGTAGTATTCTGCCACATTCATGTAACATTATTTATCCATTCCTCAAGTGATGGGCACCCCTTTAGTTTCCAGATTTTGTCACCATAAGAAGCTTCTACAAATATTTTTGTGTATGGAGGATCTTTCTACCTCCTTGGGCATAGGCCTAGCAATGCTATAATTGAGTCAGAAGGTATGCATTGTTTAGTAACTTTTTGCGAATAATTCTAAATTGCTTTACAGAATGGTTGTGTCTATTCACAAGTTCACAGAATACACACATTAAGGTCTAGAAAATACCTGAAAGCTTCATGAATTATCTTCTGTTAACATTCTAGTATCATTTTCTTTTTTTTTTTTCTTCTGGAGGGGGAGGGTAGGAACTGGATCTATGATTTCATGAAGTTACAGAACGCCCAGCTTGGGAACCACCTCCACTAATGCAGATCAGCCACTTGTCCAGAACTTAAATCTTAGAATGTTTCTTAGGGGAATGAGAGATTAAATGAAATAAAGTTTCAGAGTCATACAGCTAGTACACATGAGAGGCGAGATTTGAATCCAAGTGTTTCCAACTCCAAAGCTTGTGTTGTGTTTCCTTCCACACAGCAACAGATTAAAAAAAAAAAGTTCATCAAGCATCCTATCAATTGGACCTCTCTTATTAACTAGTCTTTCACAAAAGCACAGAATGGAAATACTGATTTCACAGTATTATTTATTATTCATAGCTCAATCCCTTTATCAGTTGTGTTCTCTCAATTTATTTACAGGACCAGTGACTAGCAATGCAGTTCTATTTACCGCTTAATGTCAATTAACTTTTACAGTCAGTTCTTACATAACCTTAGACACATTAAGTTTATACTCAAAAGCAAGATCCTTACCAAATTTTTCTGGGTTGGAGTCTTGGATCTATTTTTCTCAAGACTTTGATGCTGACTTGGTTGCCACACCCTGTCTAGATTCCTGAACTCTAATATCCCTGTGACTAACATTCCTGGCCCAGGTCAAACACTCTATTCAATTCAATAAAGATGTATTAAACACCTGTGAAGCAGTGGAGAAACAAAAAAGACAAAAGACAGTCCCCGTCCTCAAGGAGCTTACAATCTAATGGGGAAGATCACATTCCCTGGAGCTAGCAGAGAAATGAACAAAGGGTCCAGGCCCATTTCTTGGCAGCCACACAGCCTGGGAATGGTAGTGGAGCCCTGCAGTCCTTCCCTTACAGTGTGGTTCCTTTACTGGAAGCCCTGAAGAAAGCAATCACCTCACCTCCTCATCCTTGAATGCCTCAAAGTCAATACTGGTCCAGACTCAGGCCCTTTTGAAGATGCTGACCAGTGTTGGTTGCTCAGACAGTGGAAAAAAGCCTCCTCCCAATTATTTGGTAAGCCCACCAGAGCTAGGTACAGAATGTCCATGAATGTTCCAGTTGTCAAGAGTCTCCTGGAAGCAGCTCCCCAGTTACCACCATAGACAGCAACATCTTAGCAAACTGCAAAGTTCTGAACACGCCCCAGACTCTCACTAATATTTTCATTCAAGCAAAAGAAAATTATCAGTTTTAAGGCATGCAGTGTCCTGTCTACCCCCCAGATGAATTGACCTATAAACTTGGGAAAGAATTTTCTCCCAAGGGAGTGTGTTTGTAATACCTTTCCAGTTTTCTTATGCTTTACTCCCCTATACTCTCACAGTGATTCAGTGACATTGACCCCTTTGCTGTTTCTTACATGTGATACTAGATCTGTTACCTCCTAGCATTTTCATTGGCTATCCTTCATGCCTGGAACTCTTGCCTTCTCATTTCTGCCTCCTGCCTTCCCCGGCTTCCTTCAAGTCTCAGCTAAAAGAAGCTATCAAAAGCTCCAACAACAAGTCTTTCTCAGTCCTCCTCAATCTCAGTGTGTTCCCTCTGGGATTACCTTATATTTACCCTTTCGTACATAGTTGTTTACATGTTGTCTCCACCATTAGACTCTGTCTCCTTGACAGCAGGGACCATGTTTTTGCCTTTCTTTACTTCAAGTGCTTAGCACAGTTATGGCACCCAGTAGGTGTTTAATAAATACTTGTTGACCCAACTTGATTTTGTCCAACTGAGGGAGAATTTACAATTCACCCAATGCTACGGTGGATCATTTGTAGTATCAAGCCAAAGATTTTGGAACCTCTACTGGGAATAGTATTCTTGAAGGCCCTTTACAATTCTAAAAGATATGCCTCAACTCTCTTAAGATTCTCAAGGATTAGAGGAGTTTTCTTCTGTACTGAGTGTGTTATATTAAAGTCCCAAAGACTGGGGAGTGTAATCGAACCAGACCTAGCAGTAGTAATGAATTGTTTCATCACTTCTGAAGCCCATATCTTTACTTTAAAATCTCACAGATAAAAATAATCCTGAAATTTCAGGAATCGATTATTCATGCTTAAATATGTGCATGATGCAATGGAAGGAATACTTAACTTGGAACACTGAACATAATGTCAGGGGACCTGAATTTGAGTCTCAGCTCTATCACTTGTTACCTGTGCACCCCTAGGCAATCTACTTAACCTCTGTAAGTCTCAGTTTCCTTATTTGTAAAAAGAGATTACAACTATACCTATAGAAGGCTATAGAAGGATCACTGAAACAGGTGGGAGTCAAAGTAGGAGAAAGTAACATCTGGGGAAAGTAGGTAAGATAGATATTCAGAAAGAAGGAGGATGGTTAATATTGTTGGGTGCTAGGAAAGGTCTTACAGAAGGTTAGCTATTAAGGAAGTAGATTTTGACAAAAAGTTGTAGTGTTGAATGTTGTGCAAGACCCGTACCAGAAAATCAGGATACTTTTGAAATTTTTACTTGACTTCCTTGGAGGACCGGCAACCCATTCCTAAATGTTGTTGCTGTTCCAGTCCTTTCAGTTGTGTCCAACTCTTCATGACCCCATCTGGGGTTTTCTTGGAAAAGATACCAGAGTGGTTTGCCATTTCCTTCTCCAGCTCATTTTATAGATGAGGAAACTGAGGCAAACATGGTTAAGTGACTTGCGCAGAGTCATACAGCTAGTAAGTATCTGAGGCTGGATTTGAACTCAAGTCTTCCTGGCTCCAGGCCCAGCACTCTATCTATTGTGTCACTTAGATACCTAGTGTCTAAGTACTGACTGCTTTTCACAATTTTTTTTATCTACACTGAACTACAGAACATTCCTAGTCTCTTTCGGGCTCATAAACTCTTCCCTCCCCAATACACATTTATTTGATTCATACTTCAATATCTCTTGTCTCAACTACATACTCAATTTGATCTGATATTGAAGGTCAAGCTTCTGTAAATCAGGTCCATGAAGTCCTTACAAGTTTACTTGAAATTAAGTAAATGTATTGTTCTATCTTTACCTCTTTATAGACTAGAATAAAAAGGGAGTTTCCCTTCTTTGAAGTTCTAGAGAGGAATTTGTTATCCCCATCACAGAATTAAGAATATATGTTTGAAATACTAATACTAGAATGGGAAGGATTCTTCAGGGAACTCAACAAATTCTAATTAGTCTGTCATTCGATCTCTTTTTATTAAAGGTTTGAGTTTTTTTATTATGAACTCAAACATCAACAAATAGAAACATTCTAATAACCAAAGGGGAGAACAGAAAATTTTATGTGAAACTGTGAACTTTTATTACATGGAGGTTTTCTAGAATATATATTAAATGGAAAGTGAATGATAAAATTGGGGGGGCAATGGTTCTGTAGGCAAAAGTCATAGGCTGAAATTCTCTCTCTGATACTTGCTACCTATCTGACTTTGGACAAGTTAATTTGCTTTTTTAAGCCTCAGTTTCCTCATCTGTGAAATGAAGAGACTGGACAGGGTGCCCTTTGAGGCCCTTCTAGATCTATGATCCTAATTCAACAGAGTAGTAACAAAACTACCTTGCTTTTTCCTGTCTTTGTTCACACACACACACACACACACACACACACACACACACACACTTTTAATATTTTGTTGACACTTTTCTTTCTATCCTTTGTTTTTCAGCATCACTATCACTATTCACAAATTCTATTCCTCCCATAGGAGCCTTCCCTTGTAACAAACAACTGTAATTCATTCTTTCAGTTGGTTAAACGTGGATTTCCATCAAGGTAACGAGGTCAGTGCCCATATGGGTCAATGTCCTTTGCTAGCTACCCCAAACGGTCTCCTAACCCTGACCAACCATTTGCAGATTCATGTTCTCAATCACCTGGGGGACATGGTGTGAGCATCTGAGTGGATGAAGGGAAACTCCAATGATCATCCTGAAAAAAACAGTTCAAAGTACCTAGCTACTCATGGTGGATCTGAAGCATATCTTCCTCTGAGAAGTCCCATATATTCCTTGACTAAAGTTTATGGTTAATATCCATTGTCACCCTCCCTTTTCCTGTTACTGTTAATTAAAGTTTCAACTAAAATATCAGGCACTGTTATTCACTGCAGAATTTACCCTTTTGTGGCCTTTTACCCAATTTTCCTAGTACTGCAAACATTGATTTAGGTGATCCTCAGGGTTTTTTTTTTTATTATGAACTTAAACACCAACAAATAGAAACATTCTAATAACCAAAGGGGAGAACAGAAAAGGCCCTCTCAGGATGTAATGAGATATCTACAAATTATAAGGGCAATCATAGCTGTTCCTGTGGGGTTCAATGCTTCATAAAGGAGATTTACTGTTCTTGAAGCCCAGGTAGTCCACAGGCTGTGCTATAGAAGATTCTGATGTTTTTGTTTTTGCTTCCCCCCCCCACACTTAGAGGTCCAGTTGGGTTAGGGGTAGGGATGAAGAAAGGAAACCTCATGGCTATCTCTACAGGTGCATTTGTACACTTCTGAAAAGAGAGAACTCTGCCTGAGTCCCTTGCTTAACTCTGAATAGAATTACCTCTATGTCAGTCAGTCAAGGTAGTTTAAAATACCTGTGCTCCCAAAGCCAATATGTCATTATAGATTTAACACTACTAGCAGTGCTCTCTTTGTCAAACAATGAAGCAATATGGCTAATTAACACTCACTGGGGAGCCTGAAATAATGATGCCTCTCTCTTTCTCGAGCCAATTACCCCAAATATTCAGATTAGCTACCTACTATTTCACTGAAAGAAGTGTCTGGGATTTTTTTAAATTTTTTTTTTTCAATTCAGGCATTATGTATCATGTAGCGTCACGTTATGTGATGTTATGTCACCACCTGACAGCTTACAACGAGGGGTATGCTGAATATATTGGGTAGTTAATACCTGCCTGAATTAACAAGACAACCAAACTTTCCAAAGAAAGAAAGTCGGAGAGATACCTGCTATACCTCCTGGGATATCTGGAGGGAGAACGTGTTTGATTGACTCAATCAACCACTGTGTGTCACTGTTGCTTCTCATAAAGTCACATGAAAGAGTATTTGTCCACAGAGATGGCATCTACATATAAACTAGAGTTGGGGATGTATATGTTCAGGTATGGATCTAACTCTTTTACAAGTCTTACATTTCAGCACTTTTCAGTTTTCTCAGACCAGTGTGCTGGAAATTGACTAGACAAAATGAGAGTCAGTCTAGGAGACTGACAAGGTTGGACAAGATGACTTCTAAGTTTCCTTCTAGTTCTAAGTTCTCTTATTTAAGGACACTATGTTATTTTATGTGATTCCCTAAAGTTAACATCAGGGCAAAACTGTCTTTTGTTTGCATTGTATTTACATGAATTTACAAAATGTATTTTTATTCATGTAAGATTTCTATTTATTGAATATAGCCTCATATCTTCTCTTGAAGTAAGTATGTATATGTACATGGGCTTCAAAGTATAAAATGGTGGCCATGCCTTGTTTTTATTGGTCTGAACCATCATCTATGGAAGATAGGATTCCACAAGTGATTTTTATTCTACCAAAGTAAAGCAATAATGACAACATAGACAACTCTCTAAAACTATGTCACAAATTAGTTGCTGATTTGAATTGGTAGATGGAATTCCCATACTGGGAATTCCCTACAGTAGTGAAATCACAGGCCCAGACCAAAGTGATGGTGATAATTACTCAGATTTACATGGGGTGCTAAAGTATGCAAAGCACTTTCCGTCAAAATAAACTCATGAGGTAGTCAGTAGCATATTATTATCCCCCTTTTACACATGAAGAAATTGCTATTGTTGCTTTCTTTGGCATTGTAATTTAACTAATATCTTATGTGATTTGGCATATATACAGTTTTTGAAGGAATATTTGAAAATCAAAAGAAACATTTACAAAGTTGTTATATATATGTACATATATATATACACACAAATGTGCACATACTTTTCTGTCATACAAATTCATAAAAATATAACTTTATGCTTCAACTTATTTGTTCAAAATACTGTGCCCCGATATGTTACAGCATGTTAATCTATCAATCAATCAATCAACCAATAAGCATTTATTGAGAGTCAAGTATTAGGTTATGCATTGGTAATATAAAGATAAAAATAAAGGTCCCTTCCCTCAAGGAGCTTACATTCTTTTGAGAGAGACAAGATTTATGCATATGAATATAAATAAAATCAATCAATAAATAAAGATTTATTTACGAATGGCTTTGAAAACCAAACAGAACATTTTATATTTCGTTCTGGAGGCCACAAAGCGCCACTGATGTGCTTTGGGGATAGATTGAATATGAGAGGTAAGAGATAGTTAAGAGTTAAGTTCACAAGAGTGAGGATTTGTATCTCCATTCTAATTAATATAAACATAGAAGACTCAAATTTCTCAATTAAATTGAAGTGCAAACAAGTAATTAATTCAGGAGGAGTGAAGTTCTTGAGTGCACTGAATGAAAAAAATTAGACCTTTCTCTGGACCACCCCATCTCTTAGGTATATTGTATGTATAATAGAGCCATCCTGTTTGGAAATACAGAGTCCAGTAATGAAGCAGTCAAGCTTGGGGAACTTCTAGATTCAGGAGCTCCTGGGAAAGCACATTTTTGTGCCTGTACCAGAGGTCAGCAGTTGGGGGAAGGGAGAATGTGAGCCTAGAGGGAATGTTACTCTACCTCTTCCATTGACTCTATCATCAAAGAGACTAGATCAGTAGAAGATAAAACCAATGAGGACAAATACTGACACAAATGACCGCATAAAGACAGCCATTTGAGAAAGCAGTTCCGAGGCATGTGAACTTTTGAACCATAAAAGAATGACAGCCAAGGAATGAAGAAAGGACTTCCAGTAACCAGAAGCTATGTTTACCCCTATACATGCACATTCTATGCATGTACCGCACTATCATTGTATTCTAAATATGAGCCTACTGTTCCCATGCATTTGTGCATCCACGTGAAAGATAAGACATTGGAAAGATGATGTTGGTACAAATTGTTCTTATTGTACTGTATTAATCAATACCTTTTTTAAAACCTCATTAAAGCTGACTTATACATAATAAAAGTGGGATACCAGATCGGGGCTCAGGAATGGCAGTACAAGAATTCTCTAGCATCTGAGTGTTACTCAGTATATTGAGAGAAGTAATTATCACCCTTTGGGGACTTGGCTTGCCAGTGCAAATGGGAACAGGGGAAGTAGAAACAGAGACGTTGTTGTTGTTCAGTTGTTTTCAGTCATGTCTCCAGGCCCAGAACTCTATCCATTGCGCCACCTAGCTGCCCTGTACTACTTCACTGCCCCAGAGAGGTGGCTACAGGAAACATTATCAATTTGGGGATGAGAAAAGCGGCCTTATGGTAAATCATGATAATCTGTTCATGATATAACATCACAATCCAGAGCTTAAGTTAGCCCTTAGTCGACAAATACACTTTCCACAAAAGTGATCATTAATTACATAGATGACACAGAAATGTTTTATATCTCGGTAAATTCCGAGTCTAAGCTGGAATGAAACTATGTGTGTATGGTATCTCCTAGGGTTAAAATTTTAGATTTTGTTTCAAGATACAGTATTCTTTGAAAACTTTTTTTTTTTGCTAACCTAATTCATTAATGCTGGAAGGAAACTTAGAGATCATTTAGTTCAGTCTCTTTGTTTCACAGATGAAAAAACCAAGGTCCGGATATCTTCAATAATCTGCCCAAGGTCACGCATCTAATAAAGGCCAGGAATGGGACGAGAATCTTAGTCTTCTCATGAGTAGTCCAGTGCATTTTCCTTTAAACCACAATGCCTCTAAAAGTATGTCATTCGAGTTAGAATTATACCCTTGACCTTGGGATTCATGCAATTCTAGGTCCAAAAGAATCAGCTCTATCAACTCAGCTATCAGAATGTACCTTACACTTCTTTCGGTAGCAAAGACTTCTGTCTTTCCCAACTTTAATGCTAGCTTCATGTCAGTCAAGCCCCGCCTCCTTGTCCTTTTCAACAGCTTTGGAACATCCAGTTTCCCTGACATTTTGCTGCTCCTTGTGTTAATTCAGCATTTCGTGAACTCACCTTACACTCGATTTTCCTCCTGCAATATCTCATAGCAACATCTTTCACATACTCTCTCAAGACGTGAACCCGTTCACGAAGCAGGGCTTTGGACAGAGCATCTGAGGCAATGCGCTGACCTTGCTCCAAAACCTCATTATGGCAGACTGTATTCTGTTCAAAAGAAGAAAGGGAAATATACTGAAATGCATGATTTGCTAGGTTAAAACCACAATACCACTATGCTTTTAACATACAAAGATGTGAATTACTGTGAAATAGGTTTAGATGTGGGATTTACAAGTCTGCATATTTCTAATGACAACATAATGGAAATGCAGAAACCACACATGGTATTTTTGCCTGTCATGAACTTTGACCAATCAAGCCAAAACTCTTCGCCTTCATTTTCATTGGTTACAATCAATGTGACGGGACTCTAGGAGATAATGAGAAAGCACAGTAATTCCTGTTTTCATTTGGTAGCAAGGAAATGAAGGACATGAAAATTCATCCTAAGTCAATTTTTTAAAACATCTCAATTTTAAACATTATAGGTTCAACAAAAGCCTAAGCTAATTGCACTAAATGTTTCCCTTCTGTATTTTAAGCTACCCTGTACTTTGAAGGAGTTTATTTTGCCTACTTCTGAATTTGGGGTGGGGGTGAGGGAATGCACGAAAGTGGGCATATATGTGTGTTTAGCTCATCAAAACAGAGTTTCACTGAGTTTTTTGATGGCAACAGGCTTTGTTTTTATGTCATTTTCTAAGCACTCTTTAAAAAAGGAAGATGAAGACAAATCTGAAGGAGGAGGAGAAGCAGTGGAGGAAGGAAGAAGAATGAAGAAAACAAAAGAACAAGATGAAGATGAAGGGAAGATGGGAGAAAAAAGAAAAGAGAAGATAAAGGAAGAGAAGGTAAAAGGAGGAAGAGAAGGAGAAGAAAGTGAAAAAGAAGAATAACAACAACAAGAGGAAGGGAAAGAGGGGGAAGGGAGAAGAAGAAGAAGTAGAAGAAGGAGGAGAAGGAGAAAGAAAAAGAAGAAGAAGAAGAAGAAGAAGAAGAAGAAGAAGAAGGAGAAGGAGAAGGAGAAGAAAAAGAAGAAGTAGAAGGAGGAGGAAGAGGAGAAGGAAGAAGAAGAAGAAGAAGAAGAAAGAGGAGGAGGAAAAGAGACAAGAAATAGGAAGAAGAGGAGAGGAAGAAGAAGAAGGGAAGGAGAGGAAGAAGAAGAAGGGAAGGAGAGGAAAAGGAAGAAGAGGAGGAAGAGGACAAGAACCAGAGCCAGAACAAGAGCAAAAAGAACAAAAAGAATAAGACTTCAAACAAGACCAAGAAGTAGAAGAAAAGCAAGAAGCAACAGCAGAGATGCATCACCAAGAGCAAATCAAAGGTGCTGTTTCAATTCAAAAATTCTAATTTGAAAGTTTGGAGAGTTTCAAAAATTGTGATTCAATGCTCTTTCACCCCAATAACACTAAAATCACCCCGCCCTTCCCTCTAACAAACAAGAGAAACAGCTGAGCTATTACTCTCTTTATTCCCTGTCTCTCTAAAGAAAATGCCCCAGATGTTCCTTTAGGAAGATCAGTGTCTCCCGGCCACTGCAGAACCTGTAGCTCCTTTGTCCAATGATGCTCACTTCTAGTCTTCCCTCATATGAAAAGGTACCTTTCCAGTGGAGATAACCCACATTCAGAAATCTGTTGCACATTTATTGGGATAGATTTCAGACCATGCTGCTGTAACAGCATGCTAGGGTAACAAACTATTGGAGAAAGAGGGAAGAGAATAAGCATTTACTAAGCACCTGCTATGTGCCAGGCACTGAGCTAAGTGCTTCATAACTCTGATTTCATTTGATCCTCATAACAACCCTGGGAGGTAGGTGCTATTATATTCATTTTGTGGTTAAGCGAAACTGAAGTAGACAAAGGGTAAATGACTCAAGGTCACACAGCTAGCAAGTCTCTGAGGATGGATTTGAACTTAGCTTTGGGCTTGAAGTCAGAAGACTTGTGTTCAAGACTTGCCTCCAATATTTGCTAACTTTATGAACATCAGGTAAGTCACTCAACTTTTAGAAATCTCATTTTACTTATCTATCAAATGGGGGCAATGATTCTTGCACTATTAGTTCAAAGGATTGTTGATGAAAAAGGTATTTTGTAAAAATTCAAGTAACATATAAATGATTAGATCTACAACCTGATGAAGCCAGGGTCAAGCTACACTGGGTGCTGTGGTTTCATGTAACTTTAATTCTTTATGAAGGCATAAGTCTTCCTTGTTTTTTTTTTCCCCTAGGCAATTGGGGTTAAGTGACTTGCCCAGGGTCACACAGCTAGTTGTGTCAAGTGTTTGGTCTGAGGCTGGATTTGAACTCAGGTCCTCCTGACTTCAGGGCCGGTGCTCTATTCACTGTGCCACCTAGCTGCCCCCATAAGTCTTCCTTGGCAGAACCAAGGCAGCTCAGCTACTAAAGGGCAGAATCACCATCGCTAAGTGGGTCTGCCTTCCCTTTAATCCAGGGAATACCCAGTTATGTAGAGGACAACAGTCTGCCACACTCTGGCACTAAGACTATACTTATCATAGATTCATAAAGCTAGAGCTAGCAGGGACCTCAGAGGCCTAGTCCAACCCATAGATTTTACAGATAGGAAATTAAAGCCAGGGTATTTAAGTGACTTGACAAGTCACACAGGTAGCACGTAAGCCAAAAGGAAAGATGGATTATTCCTTCCTAAAATTTCTACTTCTTTCAAAAAAATTGTTGTAATCTTTTATTTTTACAAACCTTCATTTCCAAATATATCCCTCCACTCTTCCCTACCCAAAAAGCTTTCCCTCAACATTCCCAATTCTAATCCCATACTTATACCTGTAAGAAAGCCCATATGAATTGCAAAAAGCCTCAACATACTGTATTTCCTAATGATTTTTGCACCACATGTCTCAACACTTTGATATATGTTTATTGGCTGTTCCCTCTACCTGACATTGCATCTCCTGTTGTGCAGGCTTTCCTCTATGCTTGAAAAGCATCCCCTCCTCCCCTCCACATCTTAGAATCTCTACTCTCCTTCAAGGCTTAGGTCAAGTATTACCTGTTACATGAGACCTGCCCTGGACATTATGTTTACTTTCTTGCTATTTACTTTATAATATTTTACATTTATTTTCTTTATACACATTGAATATAGACCTCTCGAGGACAGGGACTGTTTAATTTTGCTTCCTGTATCTTTAGCACATAGTGTCTATCCTGTTATTGTTGTTCATTTAGTTGTGTCTGACTCTTCATGACTTCGTGGACCCCAACACACCAATCCCATCCATGGGTTTTCTTGGCAAAGATACTGGAGTGATTTGCCATTTCCTTTTCCAGCACATAGTAAACACTTAATAAATATTTAATAAATACTTGTTGATTTGATTTATAGGCGTTACTACTCATGAACCTAATTTCGCTAAATAATATTTAAAAATACAGAAAGATGAGACCTCTTGAAAACTCTTAGCACCTTCTACTTTGTTTCAAGGTATTGCTGTTGTTCAGTTGTTTCAGTCGTGTCTGACTCTTCCTGACCCCCATTAGGGGTTTTCTTGGCAAAGATTCTAGAATGATTTGCCATTTCCTTCTCCAGCTTGTTTTACAGATGAGGAACTGAGGCATAAGTGACTAACCCAGTATCACACAGCTAGTAAGTGTCTGAGGCCGGATTTGAATTGAGGAACCTGACTCTAGGCCTAGCATTCTATCCATTGTGCCACCTAGTTGCCTTTAAGATGTTAGACTAAACCAAAAATCAAGTCAAAGATGAACTTTGATATCCTTTACAATTGGATGGATTTTATCAAGGTGGGCCAATTCCTTTGAAGGCTATTTCGGAACAACCAGAAACATAAATGAAATTGGAAGTCAAATTAGAAGAGGGAAAACTCATTTTTATCAATGAATACACATTCTAAAAATATTCTGCTGATGTCATTTCAATCATCTTTCCAAACATTGCCATGAAATGGCCAGGGAGGAGTTCTCATTGCTTCCTATTACAAAGGGATTACAAGGGAGTTACCAGAGCCAAGTCATTTGCTTTAGGTCATTCTGTAAGTGTATGATAAAGTAGAAAGAATAAGACCAAATTTTCCAGTCTTTTAATTAATGTAATGATAGCTATCTCCAACCAGGACTACACTGAATAACAGAAAGATAGTATTGGCATAGACCTTATAGCACAAGTAATCCAATCCTCATTTATCAAAACTGAGACCTCAAGAGAAATTGTGAATTAGCAAAGTTTACAGCGGTCTGTTAAGTTTAATTTTAAAAGGATTCCCCTACACCATCCCCATCCAAATACTTAAATTAGGTAATTCAGTCAAGTTACATTCATAGAAGCATTGAACCCATGTTCAGGGAGGTAATAGTGTGACTGTATTCTATACTGCTCAGATCACACTTGAAGTACTGTGTTTAGTACAGGCTACCATAAATCAAAGATATTGACAACCAAAGTGTCTAGAAAAGAGTAGCTATGACACAGCTATGAAAACCATGTTTTGTGAAATGCAGAGAAAGGCATGGAAGCTGTTTAGGTTGGAGAAGAGAAGTCTAAGCACGACTGTTGCTGTCATTCAGTCATTTCGGTTATGTCCAACTATTCATGACTCCACTTGGGATTTTCTCGGCAAAGATACTAGAGTGGTTTCTGTTTCCTTCTCCAGCTCACTTTACAGATGAGGAAAATGAGGCAAACAGGGTGCAGTGATTTCCCCAGGGTCACGCAACTAGAAAGTTTCTGAGGCCAGATTTGAACTCATGAAGATATCTTCTTGGCTCCAGAACTGGCACTCTATCCACTGCACCATCTAGCTGCCTGACACATGATAATTATTTTCAAAATCTGAAGGAAAATAGAAGAGTGAGTCAGCTTCATTAGTGTGACTCTAGAGGATAGAACCAAATCAGTGAGTGAAAGTTACATCTAAAAACATATTTTCTTCAATCTTAGCAAGCCCTTTCTAACAATTAAAGCTGTCCATGAGATGAATGAAGTGCAGATATTATTCGATGCTCTGCCAGGTATGACATGACTGGATAAGAGAGAGGTCAAGATGATCTTCAATGGCTGTTTTGTCTCTAAGCTTCCCTGAGACTGTTCTTTGCATTTTATTTTTTGTAATACCTTTGTGTAAAGCATTTTTACATCTAACATCTCATTTGATGCTTGCAACTATAAAGCAGATGTTATGTTTCTAAGTTTGTAGACAGTGAAATCAAGGCCCACAGAGTTCAATGACTTTTACCAAATTATACAAAGTCAGTGCTAAAACCAAGGTTTCCTTGTCCTAGTTCTTTGCTCCTTTCACTAGACCATAAGGCCTCATACGCAAGGATGAAACTTTTAAAAACAAAACAAAACATGAGATGCATCAGCTGGGGCATGGTCAGACAAAAGGAAGTCCATGCATGTGACGAAATATTGGTGCTTTGCAAGAAAGAAGATGAAGAATTCATGGAAGCAAGGGAAGATGTAAAGCATTTGATAAAGAGTGAAGCAAGCTGAACCATCTCCACAACTTCGTGATGTGAATAGAAAGAGCAACAAAATAAAAAATCAGATCCTGTGTAATTATGGTGACCAAAGAAGAGATGAGAAAATGTGTAGCTCCCTCCCTTCTTTTCAGAGATGGGGGGCTGTGGGTTCGGAATTTTGCCTAGACTGTCAGGCTCAATTGATATGTGGGTCAGTTTTGCTAAGTTGCTTTTTCCTTCTTTTTCTTTTTTATTCTTGGTTAACAAGAGCTAGCCATCCAAAAATGAAGATGATATAAAAATAAAAAATATAAAAAATTTAAACGTTTTTTAAAAATATGAAACTACGAGGGCATTTGTCATTCCAACGCTGAATCTAGAATTGCTTTTATTACATACTGATGATGCCTACATTTTTCTCCATTCACATTCTCTGGTAAGATTCTGCTTGTGAAAAATATAAACAAATGACAGTATCTTAAAGGGGATCTTAAAACCACAACTTGGATTCAATCAGGAATGAGCTAACCAGTTACAGTTTGGGTCTGGTTGGGGAAATGTAGCCTAACCAGAATGCAATTATTTGAAAGAATGAGGTATATTTCAGAGACAAACCAGGGTTATGTGCTTTTTTTTTTTAATTTCACATTCCTAACTAAAGAAAAACATCTTTTTCCTTCAAGGTAATAGCATTAATTGGCATAATGAAAAGAGCATTGAGTTGGGAATAGGAGATGTCATAGGACATGGAAATATTGCCATGTCACAGGACATAAGTTCAAACTCTACCTCTGACAATGCACATGTGACCTTGGCTAAGTCACTTACACTGTATGGATTTCAGTCTTCTCAGCTGTAAAGTGAAAGGGTTGGACCAGGTGACCTTTGAAGCCCCTTCTAGCTCAAACTTTATGATGCTATCATCTCGATCAGTCCTAAAAAGATAACGGAGTTACGTGAGGACTAGAGAATTTCTGTATTTCAATACACACAGACCTCAATGTCTCTATATCAATAGCAATATTTTACCTGTCAAGAAATTTTTTAAAAAAACTTTTTTTAAAGCAACAACTACGTGCCATGCACCGTATTAAGTGCTTTACCTATTTATAGATGCAGTCTTTTAATTTTGAGCATTTTGAAAAATACTTTCACTTCTAAACTCTCATTCCATTCTTACAATGACCCTGCAAGGTAGGTAACAGCAGTTGTGATCCCAATTTTTACAGAGGAGAAAACTGAAGTTTTGTGAGTTCAGGTAATTTGTTCAAGGCAGCTAGGTGGCAGAATGGATGGAGTGCCTAGCCTGAAGTCAGAAAGGTTCCTCTTCCTGAGTTCAAATCTGGCCTCAGACATTTACTAGCTGTGTGACCCTGACCAAGTCACTTAACCTTGTCTATCTCAGTTTTCTCATTTGCAAAATGAGCTGGAGAAGGAAATGGTAAGCCATTTTTTGCCAAGAAAAACTCAAATGAGGTCACAAAGAGTCAGACATGACAGAAAAACAACTCAAGAACATGATCAAACAATAAATCAGGCCTGCACAACCTGCAGCCCGTCAAAGGATTTCAGGTGGCCCTCATTTTTCGTGGACCATCCGAAATCTTTTGGTGGGCCCTGGGTGGTGGAGGCCTGCAATAAATGGACCAAGAACTACAACACAGGGTTCCCGCCTCACGGTCTGGTACTCTTTGGCACCACTAAACATTTATTAAGCATTCACTGTGTGCCAGCTAAGTACTGAGAATACAAATAAAAGCCAAAAGAATGACTGTTCCTGCCCCGCCCAGGAGGTGACAAGATGTGATCATGTGCTTGAATAAAGAAATAAGGTCAGAGATTTAGAGCTGGCAGGCACCTGAAAGGCCAGTGAGTCCAAACCTTCATTTTACAGATGAAGAAACAGAGGCCCAGGAAGGTTGAGCCCTGACTTACCCAGGTGATAGAGGAAGGAATTTGAAGAAGGTTCTCAGGCTGCAAAGCCAATGAGCTTTCCATTACCAGGGGTGTGCTGGAAAATGTTTAAAAACCAGCTCTCTGAAAAATGTATGCTTGACACTCTTTTAAGTTCAGTCTAACATTTTGTCCTTACTTTAAGTCTAGGCAATTAACAAAACCAGAAATTAAGCCCTGATTTGTAGCATTTGCTGATTTCTGAAGTGAGAATGCTCCCACTGAAAAGTTAATGATCAGCTCTCAGGATCACGGAAGAGCTGACTCTAGCATGTCCCTGACTGTAACCATGCTGCCTTTTAAAACAGATCTGATATTTAGTGTCTATTGACACCGATGTGCTTTTGTTTTCCTAACTGAGTGGAGAGCATCCCAACTCTTCTGCTTTTTAATTTTTTTATCTATGTTTGCAGCACAACTGAGAGAACCTGATGGAAATTGACAGCGGCAGCAGCACTGCAACGACGAAGACTTGTCGTGGGGGAGATCAGAAAAATGTCCCACATAAAAAAAAATTCTGACTTTCTGCTTCTAGAGGGCGATTCCAGCACCCATGGATGGACAACCTACTCCTTTTCCCCTCCCATCTGTCTGTAATGCCATTACAGCATTGTACCATTCATTCTGCATTTCTAAGGAGAAAGATCTGGGCTGTGTTTAACATTTCCTGTTGAGTGGATTAAAAGATGAGGAAGTAGAAGCTCCAGAAGGGGGGGGGGATGAGGAAAGAAGGGTGACTGGAACTTTTTATTCATGAAAACAACAAAATCAAATACTGGAAGAGACCTATCTACCAATATTACTCCACATATTCACTGTCTATTTACGGATCATGGAATTAACTACTGAAATACAGCAGCCCCTGCGGTGAAACTCAACAGTCACGATAGCCAAACAGCTCCAAATGTTACAGCAGGCAAAGAGGAAAGTGTCTCAGTCAGCTCAACCTGCCAGGGCACTGAAGTCAAATTCAGTTAGAAGAATGATAGGGTGTTAGAGCTGTAAGCGCCCTTGGAGGTGATTGAATCCCTCTCTGTTCTCCCATTATAGAGACAAAGAAACCAAGACCCAAGAAGGGGCAAAGTGGCCAATGGCTGAGCAGAGCTAGAACCCAAATTTCCTGACTTTCCGTTGAGTGTTTCTTCCATAGCACATCCCTTAATCATCTGAATGCTCAGTCAAATATAGTTTTCATGGTGAAGTTAGGAATGCTGAGAGTACATCCTCAACCATTTTACTTTGATATCGCAAGCTCTCTTATATACTGCCCTCTCATGTATTGAGAGGCTAGATGGACCTAAAAGATCATGTAATCCTACAGTTTCAAACTCTGAAACGGAGGCAACAAAACTGTAGAAGAGGATCCCTGTGACTGAATATTGACTTCAAAAATATATTATCATCTATTTCTATTGTATTTTTAGTAATTTTGTTAAATGTTTCCCAATTTCATTTTTGTAAAAAAAATTATTTATTTTAATATTTATTTTAAAACATTTTGAGTTCCAAATTCTTTCTGTCCCTTCAGCCTGTCCCCTATCCATTAGGAAAGGCAAGCAATGCGATGTCAATTATACATGTAAAGTCATGCAAAATATTTCCATATTAGCCATGCTTCAAAAAAAAAAAAGCAAAAAACAGAAAAGAAAGTGAAAAAGTATGTTTCAATCTGTACTCAGAGTTTGTCAGTTCTCTTAGGTTCTGGCCCACACTTGGGACTCACACT
This sequence comes from Phascolarctos cinereus, assembly GCF_003287225.1. NCBI lineage: Eukaryota > Metazoa > Chordata > Mammalia > Diprotodontia > Phascolarctidae > Phascolarctos > Phascolarctos cinereus. Next base: position 181,397,418 of record NW_027555736.1, read on the forward strand.
GCTAGCTGCATGTCTGACATCTCTGATCTAGTCCAATCACCTTATGTGGTAGGTGAAGAAAGTGATGTGAAGAAAGGATCAGAGACCGGCCTTATTTGTAGCTAATTAGGGACAAAATTCTAACCCAATGACATTTCTTATACATTTGTTAATGACCATGGTTTCAATTATATTCCTTCTCATCATCATCATCATTATAGCTAATATTTGGATAGTACTTGCCATGTGCTAGTAGTCACTGTGCTAAGTGCTTTACAGTTATCTCCTATGATCCTCAGAACAGCCCTGGGAGGTAAGTGCTTCATTTTACAACTGAAAAAACTGAGGCAAACAAAAGTGAAGTGACTTGCCTACCTACAGTCACAAGACGAGTAAGTGTCTGAGGCTGGATTTGTACTCAGGTCTTCCTGATTCTAGGCATGGTCCACTGTATCACTAAATTACTGGCAGCAAAGTACAAAGTAAAAACATTTATTTGGTTATTTTTTAGTTGTGTCTGACTCTTCATGACCCCGTTTGGGGTTTTCTTGGCAAAGATACTGGAGTAGTTTACCATTTTCTTCTCCAACTCATTTTGTAGATGAAGAAATTGAGGCACAGAGGATGACTTGCCCAAGATCACACAGCTAGTAAGCGTCTGAGACCAGATTTGAACTCAGGAAGATTAGTCTTCCTGACTCCAGGCCCTGTACTTTACTCACTATGACACCACTGAGCTTCCCCGAAGAATATTAGTATTAGAATAAGAAGACCTGAGTTCCAGTACTTAATCTACCACTTACTTATGCTGTGTGATCTTGGAGAAGTCTACTCTTTTTTTATTGTTGTTGTTTTTGTTTTTATTTTTGTTTTTGTTGCTAGGCAATGGGGTTAAGTGACTTGCCCAGGGTCACACAGCTAGGGAAGTCTACTCCTAAACCCACCTCCCCTTTCATTTGTAGAGTGTTTAACTTCTTTCACAGAGGTGCTGACATGGGAAGAATAGTGGCTCCAGAGTCATAAGGTGCGAATTCAGATTTCTGTCACTGAATACCAGAGCGACCTTGATCAAATCATTTCTGGCTGGGTCTCAGTTTCTCCAACTGTAAAATGTGCCAGATGGCTGGCAAAGTCCCTTCCAACTCTCACTCCTATGTTCCTATGGTCCTGAACCAGCTGACCTCTGAGTTTCCTTCCTGCTCTAGACCTAAAATCCTAAAATTGGGCTGTGATTATCAGTAGCTAAATGAAGGAGTCCTCCAAGTTTTCCTGGGACAAGTCATCTTTTATTACCCTGAAGGCTAAAGATCACTGAGAGTAGAGTGTGCAGGGTAATGCTCACAGTGAAGTTCCCGAGTATGTGCATATGTGTGTGCGCGTTTGCAAAAAATAAATTCCACCATGTTTAATGTTTTCCACAGCATTTTGCAGCCAACCAAAATAAACGGACCTTACCGTTAATTTTTTATTGATACAAGCGTTTTTTAAGGAACCAAGTTAGCAAATAACAATTTCAAAACATTAGCAAATGACAGCAATGCATAATGCTACCCATTATCACCGTGCCAATCACTGCCTTGGGCTGCGCTCTTTTCTAGTCTTTCACAATGAACAATGGATCCACCATGGAGTCACTGTCGGTTCAACATCACTCAAATGCTTTCTTTAAAATCAGCTCATTTGGCTCTGCCTGGCAGCATGAGCGTTCCAAAGGCATTCCTCACTAGGACTAAGGACATATTTTAATGACAATTGACATTCCTAACTTCCTTCCAGGAGCAATCAACCTGCAGAAACAGGTTGGGTCATATCCACTTAGTATGAGCAGGGTAACAGAACAGACAGAGGCTCTCCTAGGTTTGTGGCCTATCTGTCCAGTCCAATGTCCATTCCCTCACCAAGAGACTTCTTGTAGAGAAAAGAAAAATGACTGACTTACATGACAATGACTTGGAAAGCGATAGGGCCACAGGTACAGTTAGGAATTCTAACATCTGGGGCAGATGTGTAGGTGTAGGCAGAGAGGATGAGGAAATCCATCATCCTGTGGCTAGAAAACTTGCCTCTCCCCTCCAGGAATCACCTAGTTTCCCATCAAAGCTCACCTCCTATATGAGGCTTTTCCTAATCCCCTCTCCCCAATTCTTACTGTCTTCCCTTCAAATTACCTTGCATGGCACAGTGAAGAGATAGTGAGCCTTAGAACTAGGAAGATCTGGGTTCAAATCCTGCCTTGGACACATGAGATATATATATGTGTGTGTGTGTGTGTGTGTGTGTGTGTGTGTGTGTGTATATGTGTATATATATACATATATATGTGTGTGTATACATGTGTATATATATACATATATATATGTATATGTGTGTACACACACACATATATATATGTGTATATATATGTGTGTATATATATGTATATATATATATTTACTTATATATATATATATACATATATTTACTTATCTATACCAGTTGTTTTGTATATATAGGTACAGCTAAGTCATGTAGTGGCTGGAGTACCTGGCCTAGAGGTTGGTAGACTCATCTTCCTGAATTCAAATATGGCCTCAGATACCTATGAGCTGTATGACCCTATGCAAGTCACTTAACCTTGTTTGCCTCAGTTTCCTGATCTGTAAAATGAGCTGGAGAAGGAAATGACAAACTACTCCAGTATCTTTGCCAAGAAAACCCCAAATGGGGTCACAAAGAGTCAGCACAACTGAACAACAAAGAATACAAACTCTCCAAGGGCAGAGTCTTTGTATCCCTGGCACTTAGCATAGAACTTGGCACATAGTAGGTGCTTAATAGATTCTCAATGATTAAATGATTAAGCAGCTTCCTCCAGGCTGAAAGCTCCTCATCCTTACTTCAACTTCAGCCCTCCAGAATTTCTATCCTGCTCTGCCCTCCCTCCTCTTTCGTTGTGCCTTCTGTAATTTCCATTCTATCACTGATAAATTTTCCTCCATCCTAGACTTTTCCTTTCACGCTCCTTTCAATTTCTCGCCATGGAAACCTGATTCCTTCCAGAAGATAGAGCATTTGGATGCTCTTGGACTTGGAAGTTTTAGGAGTAGATCCACCTTCTCTCAAGCCCTGCAACATGATGGACCAGGAGGAGTACGAGGAATAGGCATATTCCCTGCTCCCTATTGCTGCTTGCAGACCCTACCACTATTGCCATCACTCAGCAATCTCTCTTCATTTGAGCTTCACTCGGTCCGTCACCCTCTCCAGATCTGCCTGGTCTCCGGCTCATTCTGCATTATAGTTTGCATCTTCATTACAACCCCTGCTCTCTTACCTGGGGACCTTAATACATCCCATTCTCTCTCCCCTTAGATGTGGTCCCTGAAGTACCTGCCTCACCAAGGTGCTTAACCCTTATCTTTCCATTCACTCTTTCTGCCCTTTCCTCTTTCTCATCTCATGTTCTTGTCCACTCTGAAGAAAAGTTGGAGAAGCCTAGCAGTATCATAAAAAAAAAAAAGGCAGGAAAAGAGAAAGGGTCCCCAGGATAGATGAGGCTAAGGATATCACAGGAAGGGACAGCAATGAAATGACATCTCCTATCTCAACTTCTGTCTTAACTTCTATTCCCTTTCCTTGGCATATTACTAAAACTTGATCCCTGACACTCCCTTTTCCCTTAGGCTAATTACAGATAGGTCTTAAATCTCTTCTAAAGAACTATCTCTCCCTGAAGCATCTGATCCAGAGAATCTCTTCTATCTCTTGAGATAAGCTAAACCCCTTTTCCTCAAAGTAAACAGAACCTTGAAGTGACCTGTATTCCTATTTCCACACATAACTGTCTCTACTTCCTTTACCAATATCTGGTTCCCTTACCTTGTCCAAGGGATTACACACACACTCACTCACACTCACGCGCGCGCACACACACACACACACACACACACACATTTTTCTCTTCTTCCCACCTCTTCCCCTACTGAAAAGAAGAAAAAAAGAAAAGGAAAGAAAAGAAAAACATTTAAAATAAATGTAGGTCTTGACCCGTGCTGAGAGCAATGCTGTTCCCTCATGCTCTCCCCTCTCCACTTCCCATGATACTTCAGGCAGTTCAGTTTAGCAGAAAAATGAAGTATGACTCTAGACTACAGCTGGGAGGAAAAAACAACCTTCAGTCTTCAGCAGAAAGAGTCACTTTCTCAGGTATAGGTTTTCCAGGCAAAGCTTTCACTGTCCCATCCTAGTTTTGGCTCCCATTAGACTACGTCCTGGGACGTGCTAGAGCTAGCTCCAGTCGGCTCATGCAAACTGTTAAATTTTCATTGTGAGCGATTAGATCTTAGAAATTTGCAGGTGTAATAAATCAGGGCTTGATTTATTGCTTTTTTGATTGTCTAAAGAAAATGATGGAGAAAATGTTAAGCAATAAAGATTAAAGTTAAAAATGTGTCAAGTGTACATTTTTTTTGTCCAGAACCTGTTGTTAAACATTTACCAATACACCCCTGGCCACATACTAAATAGCATTAACTTTCTTTCATGTTTTTCCTCTATCCAAAGCATCTCCTTCTCCTAACTCTTCCCCATCACCCAATCATCCCAACATCTGAATTTAGTTAATTTCTTCCTCTGTCCTTAGGAGATTAAAATCAGATCATTTGTAATAAACTATGACTACCAATAAGTATTTTGAACATAGAACATGTTTATTACAAGCATATAAGGACATAAGTGGGAAGAAAATTCCAAATCTAGTAAAATAATGCTGTTCTCCCTTGCCAAAGGGGTGCAGGCACATTTCATTATATAAATTATATGTACACCACCTTCCTACTAATATGAATTGATTCTTTATGATCATCATTTATTACAGATTGTAATATTACTTATCTTTGTACATGTCATTTTATTTGTCGATCTGGTTTTTATCACATCCCTTCACTGGGATTTTTTGTTTTTGTCTTTGTTTTTATATACTTAACATTTACATAGTACCTTGCACAGTTAGGTACTTAAATATTTGGCAGTTAAATATTTGTTGAATTGAATTTCATGTGAAAATTCTTTAAATATTTAAAGGATAGTATCATTGCTTTCAACTCTTCTATTTTTTCAGAATAACTATCCCCAGTTTCTTCAATTGTTAATGGTTTCCAAAGCCTTTGTCATCCTGCTTACCCTTTTTTGGACACATTCTAATTTGCCAATGCTTTCATAGAATGCTTAGTGCAGAATGGAAGAGGATACTAGAGATGTGGTCTGACCGCAGCAGAGTACAGTGGGATTGTTACTTCCCTTGTTCTGAACACTATACTTCTATTAAAGTAGTCTCATATTACATTAGCATTTAGGCAGCCACATCACACTGCTGGCTCCTTTTGGGGTCCAAGTCGATTAAACCTCTATGTCTTTTTTGAAATCAACTGCTGCTAAACTAGGTTTCCATCGTTCTCCACTTGTGGAATTGATTTTTTTTTAAATATAAGACTGAACATTTAGCCCTATTAAATTTTTTTGTGTTAATTTTGACCTATCACTATTACCTCTCGAGATCTTTTGCAGTCTTGATTCCGTCATCCATTTTTTCCCTTTCCCTCCTACTTTCACAATAGCTGCAAATTTTATGTCTTCAGCCAAAGTACTGATGACAAGAATGATGATTATAATAATAATTGCTAGCATTTATATAGTGCTCTAAGGTTTAAAAGCACTTTGCAAATATCTCATTTGACACTCACAACAACCCTAAGAGGTAGAAGTTATTCACCCATTTTACAAATCATAAAACTGTAGAAAACTGAGGTTAAGTGACTTGTCTACACAGCTAGTAAATGTCTGAGGCTGGATTTTAACTTAGATCTTTCTGACTTCAGGACAAGTGCCGTATTCAATGAGCCACCTAACTGCCTCCAATATTGATAAAATTATCAAACAGGATATGGTTGAGCACAAAGCTCTTTGATATATCTATAAAGACCTCTCTCCATGTTGATACTAACCCATTAATCCAGTGGTTCTCAACCTGTGAGCCAAAAATCATGGAGAGGTCATGAAACTATGGAAAGGGGTCCAAAATCCATATCCAAGCATTGTCATTTTAATCCTTATTTCGTTTTTACAAAATATGAAGCATGACTGAGCATAGTAAACATACCTTCTTAAGATTCTATAAATAATATCTCATGTGGTACATATAGAGACATTGCTACATTTTTCAAATGTAGATGTATATTCTGATATATTTATTAAGATGCAAGTCATTTAAAAGCATGCCTTAATAATAATAATAATAAATAATAATAATAATAATAATAATATAATAATAATAATATCTAGCATTTACAATGTGTACCAAAAGTCTTAGTGAAGTTTTATTATACTAGGTTTAGTGTACTTTTAATCTACTAAGGCTTAAAACTGCACTAAGACCTATGGGACACTGTATAAAGTACCTGAAGTTTTGCAAGGCATTTTATACCTACTGTTTCAATTGATTCTTATAACCCTGTGAGACAGGTGATATGATTTCCCCATTTTACAGATGAGGAAACTGAGGCTGAGAAAGGTTAAATGACTTGTCCAGGATGACACAGTTACATAAGTGTCTGAAGCAGAATTAGAAGTCAGGTCTTCCTGAATCCAAGTCCAACATTATCTACTGTGCCAACTAGTTGCTTATAATTCATAGTTTTGTCATCGTGTAGTTTTCTCAATAATCTGATATTAATATAGCATAATTACTACCGTGTAATGGTCTAAGAAAATTTTTAGGTGAAAAAGAAAAGTCTTCATACTCAAAAATGCTGGGATCAATGAATTTTAAGGGTATATTGGGTCAATGCACTTAATTGTACTATCACCCAAACAATTTTTCTGCATCTTGTCTACAAGGAAGTTGAGGTTTGCACAGCACCTTCATACCCCCACTTTTCTTCCACTAACAAGTAACAAAGAGAGGGTTAAGTTACAGTTACACATGTCTTGAAAGTTTATCCCAGTTTTCCATGCACATGTTCTGGAAACCAGCCTTGATTTCTCATCGTTTCCCCACTCTATCATCTAGATCTTTTATTCAGAGTCAGCAATCATGATAGTGCCCGAGTTGTACATTGGCTCAAGCTCTAGCTTTCCTAGCCAGGATACATTCATATCATCAAGGTTGACAGGATTCAGTCACTGGTAGGATTTCTCCTGACTCCCATCTTGTATATGGAATTTCTAGCTTGCAAAAAGCACTTTGGTTCTCCAAAGATTTCTCTCATGGGCTTTAGGCTATTCCACAAGGATATTATAGAATAGATACTTGTTTTCCCCCACCAGCCTACCCAATCCCTCTTCCCTACCTCCTTAAAGTTTCAGTGACGCTGGCTCCTTTAAAATCCTTCCTCTATTTCTGGTGTCCTATTTAAGAAAGATTTTTCCCTCTTCATCCTCTAGAATCCTTAGGCATCAGGTCTTACTGCCCTGATTTAACAGTTCCTTCCTTCATCTTCTTGAAGATCTGGAACTCCCTCAAACCTCTATTTAACCTTGACCTATTCCTTTGTGCCCTAATTAGCTTGCTTGAAGCCATCGTCAAGTAGGATTCTACTTTTCAGATAAAGCTTCTTCATTCATGCTCTACACTAGAAACTAGGCTCCATCATCTCTGGGGGCCATGTGAGCACGAAGCCTAGGCTTTCATGATACCCTTCATGAACTTCCCCTTCCATGGTTCTGTTTACTGACTGTATCCCCTGTTGGGCTTGGTTTCCAACCAATACCTACTTTTAATCTCAGTTCCACTATAGTCCTCAACTCACTGAGAGAGCTGAAATAAAATAAGTCATTCACTCAATGCAGGAACATGGCTCAAGTATTTCACTTCTCTGTCTAATTTTTGATGGTGCCTCCTCTTAGCCCCTTCCTCCTAGGGAATTTGTTTTCTTAAATACCCTCAAATATAAGCTTATAATAGAAAAATATTTTTCAAATATATTTATTAGTAACAGACAATTCCCTTCACTAAGCAAGGGAAGATTCTTTAAAGAGTGTATAAAATGTCTTGCTGATATCACTTGATATGATATTAAAACACGTGATACCTATGACAGTCTCCTAATGTAACTTTTTATAATAACACTATAAAAAGTGTTATAACAGTTAGTAATGAAAGTACCTGATACTTTCCCAAGTATAGCAACAAACATCCCCTTATGAGTTAGGCTTACAAACTATCTAAATATAGATGAGATTTATTTACATAATAAAGAAACAGAAATTACCAGCATTGGGAAAGATTGAAGGCAAAAGGAAAAGGGGACAGTTGAGGATGACATCGATAGAATGTGTTATGAAAACAATGAACATGGATGTGGACAGACTTTGTGAGATAGTAGAAGATAAAAAGGTCTGACATGCTATAGTGCACGGGGTCACGAAGAGAGAAGCCCAACTAAACAACAGCAAAAAGTCATTATAGAAGCAACATCTACTAATAATCTGGTTGGAATCCATGGTAGTAGGTCCTGTTGTACTGCTAGAAATTCACGAAGCGCGGCCCAAGAAGATGGAACATCTCTGCCACATAGACTAGTTTTTCCAAAAAAAAGCAATGAAATTAGCTTTGATACTCAACTGCTGTAGGTAACTCAGGTTTTCTAGTGAGAATGAGCTTGTTGCTTGACATAACTGACTCCATTTGGTATTAGTTCATCATTTTGTGATGAAGTATTTTGATGTTTGTTTTTCTTATTTTTCAGTATTAAGATAAGCATATGTATAATATAGGTTAGTAAACAACAGGTGTATATTAATAAACAACTGACAAACATACAGGACCCTCAGATAGAACAGACTACTAATGGGAAAATTTGGTAAATAATCTCATTGGCTTATGTCATCAAGTAGCAATTGAATTAATTGGTAAAAAAATTAGGTCATTAGCTATCATTCAGAATTTGGATATAACCAGGTAATGCCCATAGCTAAAGCTGCAAGAAACCCAATAGAGGCCTCAGACTTCAGTGTGCTTCTGAAATGTGACCAGGGCTGGTTCCTGCATCCCACCCCCACACCTGAGACTCAAGCAACACTATGCTGACTAGTGCTGAATGACTGACAGAGACTCGACTCACCTTATTGTCAAATACCAGTATGAGACACACTGGGAAGCCCTAGGAAATCATCTTAGTGGGGTTGATGTTTATATATAATAGATAATAGATAATATAACCTAATATTTGCACACTTGATCAACAAAGTTTGATTGCTAGATTTGAGATGTCTAATTAGTATTTCCATTTCACTAGTTATCATATATACCAGTAACTTGGTTTTTCACTTGCACCATACTTTAGAGTCTTGAATGACCTATATAATTTCCCAGTCACCTAAGACATAAAGACATATTCCATGAGTACTTGGGGCTCTTCAGGTTTGACAGACTTCCCATTCTAATTGGAACCATCATACCCTTCTGTGTGAGCCATCATGGCAAATATGGAGGCAAGGTGAGTTGTGCCCAACTGAACCAATGCTGTTATCTTTGCCGAATAAATCTTATCCATGCTACTGTTGAGCAAAATTCTTTTTGTTAAATGTTATTTAATCTATAAATATCTTATTGCATTATTTTTTTCTTTTTTTTTTTTCCTCATTGCATTCTAATCCTGAGTTGAACCACTTGACCAGTCTGAGTTAGGCTTGGCCTGGGACACAAATCCACAAAGAATCAACAACTTTACCTCCTCCTCAGACAGAAGTTCTGTCCCAAGGACCTGTATCTCATCCTATTTCCATTTGCTCTTCTACCATCCACTTCCTTCCGACTCATGTGAATTGTCCCAGCCTGCTTCTGTCAACTTTCGAAAGGCAGAGCAAAGGACAAGCACCCTAGTAAAACCTACTTAATTAAGAATAAAGAGGCCAGTCTTAATTTGTGAGTGTCTTGAATTGTAGAATAATTTAAAACAAATTCAGTTTTGTGGCATCCAAGTATATATATTAACTTAAGCAAGGCTAATGCAAACTTAGCTGGCTGTCAGGTGGTACAGTGTTGGTCTTAGAGTACCAGACATGTAATTTAACCACTTTCAGACTCAGTTTTCAAATCTATAAAATGGGAATAATAACACCTACCTTGCAGGATTGCGGTGAGAATCAAGTAAAAAGCCTCCGTGAAGAACTTTGCAAACCTTCAAGTACTACATAAATGCTAGTTAGCTAATAAAGTGTTATCCAAAAAGAATCTAAGGAGGTCCGCTATGATGATAAAAAAAAAAGGGTCATTTGTAATTTACATAGCATTTTTCATGTAAAAGTACTCAGAGGCTTGAAAATTACTGATCTCTTAACATTCCTTCCAAAATCCTGTTTATGTTCTTATTTCATGTTATCTAACATAACCACTTTTAAAGCCCAACTCTTCTTACTTCAAGTCTGCTATACCATGTTACCTTCCAAGTACAAACTTAGAAAAAACAGATCAATTTAAAGATTTACTTATATTACAAAGCACCTTTTCCCTTTAAAAATGGGTGTATCACAAGGTTTCTTTTATAGAAAAGGCAGCTAGGTAGCAAAGTGAATGAAGCACTGGGCACAGAGTAAGGAAGACCTGTGATCAAATTCAGCCTCTGACACTTACTAAGGAAGTGAACCTCGGCAAATCACCTAACCTCTGTTTGCCTCAGTTTTCTCAACTATAAAATGGGGATAATAATAACACCTACCTCCCTGAATTGTTTTGAGGATAAAATGAGATAAAATTTGTAAAATGCTTAGTACAGAGGCTAGCATATAGTTGCTGTCATTCAGTTGTTTTCAGTCATGTCCAACTCTTCATGGCCTATATGTAGTTTTCTTAGCAGAGATACTGGAATGGTTTGCCATTACCTTCTCCAGCTCACTTTACTGATGAGGAAACTGAGGCAAAGAGGGTTAAGGGACTTGCCCAGGGTCACATAGCTAGTAAGTGTCTGAGACCAGATTTATACTCAGGAAGAGGACTGGCCCCATACTCTATCTACTGTGCCACCTATTTGCCCCCATGGCACATAGTAGATTCTATATAAATGCTAGCTAGCTATAGGAGGAGGAGGAGGAGGAAGAGGAGTTGTTGTTATTGTCATTGTTGTAGTAGTAGTAGCAGCAGCAGCAGCAAAAGTCACAGTAGCATAGTAGTAACAGTTGTAGTAGTGGTAGTAGCAGCTATAGTAGGAAGATGAGGAGGAGGAGCTGTAGTTGTTGTTGAAGTAGTAGTAATACTAGTATGTATTACTTTTAAGTAATTATTTAACTTTAATGTAATTTATGCACAATTTCCAGGACTTCTGTTGCTTAAAGTGAAACATACATTCATTTGCCAATGAAGCCACTATTCCTTGGCTAATACACCTACCCTGACCCATTTACCATCAGGCATCTATTCCAAATGGTTCTCACTCAAACTCATTTTGCTAAGGCTTCTCTACTGAGTAAAGGAATTTACCTTGGCAGAAGTTTGGCCACAGATAGGGTGGCATGGTGAGCTACTGAAAAAGTATCCTTCCACATACTCTTTTTCAACCCAAGGCATCTGCCAGGATGATCCTACTTGAAAATGAACCACTTTCAGAAACTTCAGGGTGTGGAGTTCTATTTATTCCATGCATGAGGTAACAAGGCACAGCATGAATGGAAAGCTGCTGTCATAATGAGGAAGACCTAAGTCTTGCTTCTGACACATAATGACTATAAGACCCTGTGTAAGTCACTTAGCTTTTAAGAGGCCCCCTGGATACTCTCTAAGATTATAAATTACTGAAAAGCTGCTGATCTTCATTGATAGAGGGAGTTTACCCACCAGAAGTTTCCTATGCCAAATAAATCACAGGCTCAAAAAAACTAAACCCTCAGATATTCTGGCCCATATTTGCAGTGGCTTGGAGTCATTCACAACTATGAATAATGATGGAGGTGAAGTGACTGGAGAAAGACAGCCTAATTTAATGCTTCAGAGCATCAGCTGTCACTGAAGTGGCCCAAGGGGGAGGAAGGGGGACTTGGCCTCTCCTTCAGTATTGCAACATTGGCTAAGAGAGCTGTGGGCAGGGTGGCAATTTTCTTTTGATGGTCAAAGAATACCTCAGACACAGGGAAGATCTAAATTGGATGACTTAATGGACGGGCAGTGAAAACTTTTTACCCCCTTTTTAGGAATTCAGGGAACAGCAATATGTAAGTATCAAATGCCTCTGCAGATGTGCCTTACAGGGACATTCTTTATCCCTCAGGGGGCCTTAAGTGGGAGAAAGAGTCTCCATACAGCCTAGAGTTACTTCCCCGTTGCACCTACACATTAATTACAACCCTTTCAGGATAAACAGCACTTGGAATCCAGGAACATAAGCATGAAATAGTTCCCAGATGGAGAGGTAAATAGAGTCCTGCCAGATCTCAAGTTTTAAGTGATTTATCTTGCTCAAGGCTGAATATTTAGCTCAGGTAACCACTCCAGCCACAGCTGATACAGTTGTTGTTTCAGGGCTTGCCCAAATAGCCTTTTATGTCACAATCCAGTAATAGATACAAGATTGACATGTTACAAAGAAAAAGAGATTTCAGTCAACACAACTCCAATCCATTATTATGGCGTGTACACTGTGCCCGGGACCTGTAAACACATCTTCATTGATCCTGCAGGCAGATAGAATTATCTCCCCTCGTGTGGTTCAATCTAGCCCTTTTTCACAAAGGTAAAGTGCAAACAATATTGAAAAAGCAGAAAGAGAGTGACATTACTGTCACATGGTAAATAATGGCCGGGCACAGGAAACCTATCTATACCATTTCAAACTCCTGTCAGCTCAAATGAGATGTGTAGCCTTTCTATCGCAACCCTCCAAGAGATCAAAGCATGGGGACTGCAAATTCCTCTTATTGCCATCTCCCCCACCCCTTCCTTTTTCTTTTTTTAACCAACTGACCAAATCAATAGGAAAAAGAATCTCATTTTTCAGTTTTGCCTTTTCATGAGTACCTTAGGTGGGTAAAACTTTCTGAAAAAGATCTGATCATGAAAGGTCAATAATTTGCTTTTTTTTTCTTTCCCTACCAGAAGATGCCATATGCCTGCCACAAAAGCAAAGTTGGCTGATCACAGAATAGAAAAAATAAAAAATAATAATAATTTGAATGAGATGGACGTGGAAGTGGTCCTCTAAAGTCTTTTTTCAGCTCTAGAGCAATGAGCCTAGGGCACAGAGGTGGGGAACCTGCGGCCTCAACGCCACACGTGGCCCTCTGGGTCCTCAAGTGCAGCCCTTTGACTGAATCCAAACCTCACAGAACAAATCCCCTTAATAAAAGAATTTGTTGGGGCAGCTAGGTGGCTCAGCGGATAGAGCACTGGCCCTGGATTCAGTAGGACCTGAGTTCAAATACGACCTCAGACACATAACACTAGCTGTGTGACCCTGGACAAGGCACCTAACCCCATTGCCTAGCCATAATAATAATAACAATAAAAATAAAAATAAAAATAAAAGAATGTATTCATAAAACTTGGACTCGGTCAAAAGGCTGTACCCAAGGATCTAGAAGGCCACAAATTCCCCATCCCTGACAGATCTGTCCACCTTTTTAAAAATTTTCATTCATATTGTCCTGCTACATCTGTTTTCACCTTGCTTCCATTTCATTGGACCATTGATTTAGAGCAGGGAAGGGGCCTTAGAAGGTCATCAGATCCAGCTTCCTTCCTTTGTAGATGAGGGAGCTAAGGCCTAGATCGGGTAAGTGATTTGCCTAAATTCACACGGGAAATAAACAGTAGAGGCAGAATTCATGCAGGTCATTTGATCTGGGATCTAGAGCCCTTTACAATACACTTATACTTTAAAGGAAGTTGAAATAGTGGCAATGAGGGATGGAGAAAAAGCTTGGCATAATGGTTAAACAACTGGTTTACTTAAACAACTGAGAAACTTAGACCTGGGTTCAAGCCCTGCCTCTGAGCATCTCAGTGCCTCAGGCAACTATAGACTATAAGTCAAATATGGACTGCCTACCTAATCAGTGGAGAGGCTATCCATAATAAGAGGTCTCCACACTGATAAAATCAGAGATGAGTGACAGAGAGAGAGACAGAGAGAGAAAGAAGAGAAGAGAAGAGAAGAGAAAAGGAGAGGAGAGGAGAGGAGAGAGAGAGAGGAGAGGAGAGGAGAGGAGAGGAAGAGAGGAGAGGAGAGGAGAGGAGAGAGAGGAGAGGAGAGGAGAGGAGAGGAGAGGAGAGGAGAGGAGAGGAGAGGAGAGGAGAGGAGAGGAGAGGAGAGGAGAGGAGAGGAGAGGAGAGGAGAGGAGAGGAGAGGAAGGAGAGGAGAGGAGAGGAGAGAAGGAGAGAGAGGAAGAAAGAAGAGAGAGGAGAGAAGAGAAGAGAAGAGAGAAGAGAAGAGAAGAGAAGAGAAGAGAAGAGAAGAGAAGAGAAGAGAAGAGAAGAGAAGAGAAGAGGGGAGGAGAGGGGAGAAGGGAGGGGAGGAGAGAAGGGGAGAAGGGAGGGGAGGAGAGGAGAAGAGAGCCAAGATAGAGTGATAGCATTCTAAGCATGTGTTCTAAGCATGTTCTATAAAAAGGTATGGAGATGTGAGACAGAATATTGAGTTAAGAGCATTGTAAGCAAGTCACCACATGCAACATATAATGCATGAAGGGCAGTTATGCAAAATAAGTCTAGAAAGGTAGGCTGGAGCCAGATTGTGACAGACTATAAATGTCAGACTTATATTTTACATATGTATATGCATATATATATACACACACATATTATAATATAATACTATATAATTAATAATATATTATGTTATTATAATATATTGTTATGTTATGTTATATTATGCTATGCTATATCATATCATATTATATTATATTATATTATATATTATATATATTATATTATATTATATTATATTATATTATATTATATTATATTATATTATATTATATTATATTATATTATATTATGCTATATTATATTATGCTATATTATATTATGCTATATTATATTATGCTATATTATATTATGCTATATTATATTACGCTATATTATGTTATATTAATAGCAGCTCTTTTTGTAGTAGCAAAGAATTGGGAATTGGGAATTCCCCATCAATTGGGGAATGGCTGAACAAGCTATGGTATGTGATTGTGATTGATATTATTGCACTTTAAGAAATAGCAACCAGATTGATTTCAGAAAGAGCTGGAAAGATTTACACGAACCAATGCAAAGCAAAGTGAGCAGAACCAGGAGAATATTGCACATAGCAACAGAAATATTGTATGATGAAGAATTGTGAGTGACTTAACTATTTTCTACAATATAATGATCCAAGACAATCACAAAGGACTAATGATGAACCATACTATCCACTTCCAGAGAAAGAATTGATATCTAAAGCATGCTATTTTCACTTTTTTTGTTCTAGTCTTCTTATACAAAATAATAATATGAAAATGTTTTACATGATTGTACATTGATACCATTGTATCATCAAAGTTTGATTGGGGAGAATCTCTATGATGAGTAAGGGGGGTATTTATGAATATCTCACATCCAATTAATCTTTATTCTTAATCATTATTAATGCATCATAGGAAATAAATATTCAAAGAATAAAGGTGAGAGGAAAAAAGTTACCCTTCTATGCATGGATTATTTAACTTTAACCATCAATTTACTAAGAAATTAATTCTTCATTACTTGTAGAAGCGAGGAAAGTAAAAAAATCAACGATACAATTAAACAACATGACTTACTTTAGACACAAAATAGTCAACATATACATTTACATATATATGTATATTATCTATCTATATTAGAGATTAAAGGGATAAGCTTTTTCCCAAAATGCCATCATTGTCCCACTCCTCTGCCTGCCATGCCCATCAAAAAAAAAAGTCCCCCCAAATCCAAAAATCATCTGAACTCAAAATGGAAGAAGAGTTGCACCTAAAACTAGGCTATGTCTACAGGACACTTTAAACTACTGGGATTTCTTGTATACAGGGTGTTAATGACATGCTAACACAACTCACAGTGTAATCCTTTGGTGTGCTTCCTAACCCTTTGAAGTGTCTTTTCAGTGGAAGGAAAACCATATTTTTATCTTCAGGATCCCAGGAGGATGTTTATGAGATCTAAGCCACATCCCCCTACACAAACGGACTTCTCTGCTACTAATGTTCTAGTCCTTTTTCCCACATTTCAGTGAATTCTAAGGGAGTTGGTAGCTATCCTGCCTTGAACTTAGCCAGCTGTAAAACTTTTTTGTTAGACACATTTAAGCTTTTTTCTGGGTGGTAAATGTGACAAATAACATTTTCCAGGGCCTTAGACCTCACTGACACCCATGCAAAAGGGATGTGCGTCCACATTCCAGCATTTGCCCATGCTTAGTCCAAATTAGCTGTAGAAGCCAATGCTCTCGTAATGTGTCTATGTGCAAATGCAGACCATATATGCTTAAAAATTGAGGTTAAACTGAAGGCCTGGGACACCTGCTTAAGTTTAATAGGTGGACCTTTGGACCAACTAAGGATGGTCACAAGAGAAATTCATTATCTTATACCTTTCAGAAAGGCTATAGAACATCTAGTATTTTTATTTAAAAATAAAATAGTTGTGGTGGTTGTCCCAATTTGGACTCAGTTTGTCTGCCCAGAGACTCAGTCCAGGATTGTATAATTCTAATAAATAGAATATGAACTGGACATTGAGATATTAAAATCTCCAGTTGTACCCGCTCTTTTGCTAATGTGCCAGTCTTTCATTAATTTAGGCCAGTATATTTTTCAACATGAACAATGCATAAATATATTTGTACAAGGATAAAAACTAGAAGGACACTTAAGGAATCATAGATTTAGAACTGGAAGGGACCTTCAAGGTCATAAAATCCAACTCCCTCATTTTGCAAATGAGGAAATTGGTTTCCAGAGAGGTAAAGTCACTTGTCCAGGGTAATACAGATAATAAGAGTCTGAGGCTGGATTTGAACTCAGATGTTCCTCATTGCCAAGCTAGAGCCATTTCCACTACTTCACACTGCCTCTCACCACTTAAAGTGGAGTGAGCAGACCTGCATTAGTCCGAATTCTGCCACTAATTCAGCTTGTGAGAGAACAATACTATTAAAAAATTATAAATCACTTAATTTGTTTGAAATACTGTGACAGGTTCAAGCCCCCAAAGATCTTATATTCTATTGGGAGAGATAGCATGACTATAGAAAAGTAATAATAAGATAAGTTGATAACAAGCAAGAGAATCAGGAGAGGCTTCATATAGGAAATAACACCTAAGTTGAGCCTTGAAGGAAACTCAGTACCCTTAAGTGGTCTAGGTGAGTAGGGAGTGTGTTCTAAGCATGTTCTATAAAAAGGTATGGAGATGTGAGACAGAATATTGAGTTAAGAGCATTGTAAGCAAGTCACCACATGCAACATATAATGCATGAAGGGCAGTTATGCAAAATAAGTCTAGAAAGGTAGGCTGGAGCCAGATTGTGACAGACTATAAATGTCAGACTTATATTTTACATATGTATATGCATATATATATATATACACACACATATTATAATATAATACTATATAATTAATAATATATTATGTTATTATAATATATTGTTGTTATGTTATATTATGCTATGCTATATCATATCATATTATATTATATTATATTATATTATATTATATTATATTATATTATATTATATTATATTATATTATATTATATTATATTATATTATATTATATTGTATTATATTATATTATGCTATATTATATTATGCTATATTATATTATATTAATAGCAGCTCTTTTTGTAGTAGCAAAGAATTGGGAATTGGGAATTCCCCATCAATTGGGGAATGGCTGAACAAGCTATGGTAAGTGATTGTGACTGATATTATTGCACTTTAAGAAATAGCAACCAGATTGATTTCAGAAAAAGCTGGAAAGATTTACACGAACCGATGCAAAGCAAAGTGAGCAGAACCAGGAGAATATTGCACATAGCAACAGCAATATTGTATGATGAAGAATTGTGAGTGACTTAACTATTTTCTACAATATAATGATCCAAGACAATCACAAAGGACTAATGATGAACCATACTATCCACTTCCAGAGAAAGAATTGATATCTAAAGCATGCTATTTTCACTTTTTTTGTTCTAGTCTTCTTATACAAAATAATAATATGAAAATGTTTTACATGATTGTACATGTAAAAAAAATTGAGCAGGAAGATTGTCACTTTTACCTAAATAGACCTCAGTTTTCTCCTCTATATAATGAGGAGTTTGGCCAGGATCATGCCTAGGTCTTGGCAGGATAACAACAATGACAATCGAACAAAGTTAGCTTAAAGATTTAATTCTCTACCAACAAAACAACTTAAGAAATGCTTTTTAGAATTAGATTTTAAAAATTACAAAATTTGTTTGCAGAAACAAAAGATCTGAAATATCAAGGAAAATAATGAAAAAGCTAGGAATGAAGGGGGAATACAACTTCCAGACTTCAGGCTTTATATTATAAATCATCAATCATCAAATCCAATTGGTAGTGGTTAAAAAACAGAAAAGTTAACCAATGGAAAAGACTGAAAAGGGGAAAATCAGAAAGATGAAAATTAATAACTCAATGTTTGATAAAATTGAAAATGTAAATTACCTAGGAAACAACCACTTTTTTCATAAGAACTGTTAGAAAAAAATGGAAAGCTATCTAACAGAAATTAGGCTTAGAACCTTAGGCCAACATCTTATACCAAATTCCATGATAAATTCAAAATGTGTGAACAAAATATTAAAGGTCAGACCATAAAAAAAATAGGAGAAAAGCAGATCATATCTAGGAGTAGAGGAATAGAATTCTTAATCATACAAAGAAAAGAGGCTACATAGAGAAATGTAAAGCAAAACCACCCTGAGGCTTCACATCACAGCTTGCAAATTGATAAAGATGATGAAAGATCAGATGAGTCAATGTTGGAGGGGCTATGGAAAGACTGGTACACTAGAGTATTGTTGGTGGAGCTGAGAATTAGTGTAACCATTCTGTAAAGCAATTTGAAATTAGGCAAATACAGTAGCTAAAATACCCTTTGACTCAGGGATTTCTCTACTAGTCATATACCCCCAAGGGGTGTCACTGGCAAAAAAGTAAGGCTCTACTTATGCAAAATGCTTACAATATCACTTTTAGTGTGTACCAGTAAAGAGCTGCAAAAATGTATATGCCTATCCATTGAGGAATGGCTAAATAAATTATAGTACATGAATGTAATTTAATATTAATATAATAATAAATGGCAAATGATGAATACATAGAAATATCAAAGATGTAAATGAATTGACGCAAAGTAAGCAAGGGCCAGAAAAATAATATGAGAATCCTATAACAATGTAAATAAAAAGAATCACCACATGGCAAAGAATTGGAAATTGAGGGGATGCCCATCAATTGGGGAATGGCTGAACGAGTTGTGGTATATGAATGTAATGGAATACTATTGTGCTATAAGAAATGATGAGCAGGTGGACTTCAAAAAACCTGGAAAGACTTGTATGGACTGATGCTGAGTGAAGTGAGCCAAACCAGGAGAATGTTGTACACAGTAACAGCCACATTGCATGATGACTATCTTTGACAGATTTAGCCCTTCTCAGCAATGCAAAGATCTAACACATCTCCAAAAGTCTCATGATGGAAAATGCTATCCACATCCAGAGAAAGAACTATGGAGTTTGAATTCGGATTGAAGCATACCATTTGTTCTTTTTTTCTCTTCTGTTTTGTTTTGTTTCCTCTTTCTTGTGGTTCCTTCTATTGGTTCTAATTCTTCCTTACAACATAACTAATGTGAAAATATATTTAATAGGAATGTATATGTAGAGCCTATGTCAGATTGCACACCATCTTGGGGAGGGAGGGGGAGAAAAATTTAAAACTCAAAAGTGTATGGAAGTGATTGTTGAAAACTAAAAATAAATTAATAAAAAAACAACCACCACAAAATAATCAAAGATGTATGATATGAAATCATAAAGAATAGACTTGGCCCTAACAAACAGCCAATAAAAAACACCTCTTCACATTACTATTACAGTAGTGTGTGGGGAAGGGGGGGGCATAGGTATAGACCATTGACTATAATGTCCATTTTAAAATTTATTGATCGGTTTTGATGATTCTCCCCCTCTTCCTCTTTTTCTTTCCTTTTTTTTTTAAAAAATTTCTTTGTTATAGGGATATCTTTCCAAGAAGTGAAAGGGGAAAGATATTGGGTGGGATGAATCGAGGTGTTGTAAAAACAAAATACGTGAATAAAAATCTATTTTTAAAACTTCATCTCTTGAGTTTGTTTCAGTGAAATGGGGATAACATTGATACCTGCCCATTAAACATAAGCTATGATCTTTATCTGCCTCTCCAAAAGCCCTAATCTGATGCCTCACTAGGTCATAGAAGTCACCTTGGGTTTGCCAAGGCTGTGCCAATGGAGCGCAATCTCTATAAGATTCTACCAAGCTGGAAAAGCTTAAAAGATTGTCTTCCTAATATAGATGTGCTTACCCTATGAGTCTCAGTCTAGTTAAGTACAGAAAGATTTATCCCCAATGGGTTAGTTACTAAGTGGTGAGTTCTTAGGTCATTGAAAACCTGAAACAGAGTAAAATTTGAAACAATCTTCAGTCTTGAGGAGCCCATTTCAGCAGTAATGGTGGTAGAGTGGCAGAAAAGAAGACTGAAGGTATTATAAGAGTCATATTCAATAAAAAGGCATGGAAGAGCTGTGATCTGCACTGATGGTGAGTCCCACCATCAATGAGAACACAGATCCACTGAAGCATTTAACTCACGAAAAACATACATCAGCCAAGAGAAAATATTGATGTAATGTTCCTACTTCCTGATCTTGTTTAAACCTAAGAATTAGGAGGGTTATAGGGAGAAAGCAACAGAATGGCCAACTTCTTTCATTAGCTAGGAAAATAAAGCTGTGAAAATCACTGCCCTACACAATAGGGAGGGGTTGTCCTGTATGGCATTCGGATGCTTTAAAATAATATTAAATTAGTAAGTAGGAGTTTAAAAAAAGAAATCATTGGGTTCCAGATATTTCTACTTTTGTTAGAGTCCAATGTTCAGACCTCAAAGTTCATATCAGAAGTGTCAGTGTAGTGCCATGCATTATGATTTTCCAATCAATTCTATGACAATTCAATGCACATGAAAGAGCAACAAAGAGGCGAAGGCAGGAAAGGATAAAGCAGCTCTATATTTGCCACATCATTAGTTATATACAACTCAGGAAGTTATTAATGCAACTGCTACGTAAAAAAAAGATATGACAAAACCAAAAGTAAAAGTGGACACATAAATCCTTTTCAAGGGGAATGCCAAAATTTGATGAATGAATGAATAAATCAATGAAAAAGCATTTATTACCTACTGTATGCAAAGTTCTAGGAATACAAATAGAAAAGCAAGAGTGTACTGCTCTCATATTTTAATAGGAGGAAACAACACATATAGGAGGTTTCAGCTGCAAGCTAGATGGAAAGGTCTTGTGGTCCTTAGCGTAGAGTAGCAAAGAAGATAATGCACCTTTGTTAATGTCATTTCCACTATTTAAACCATCTCCATTTTGAATATTGAATTCTACCCAGAACTTCATTGTTTAGAATTTTCTTTTCTGGATCTTGTTTAGGCGACAAGACCTTCTGAAGCTGCAGAAACATTTACTGTATTTATAAGATTAATCACGTAGATTAGAGTTTATTAAGCACCTACTATGCATCAGGTACCTTGCTAAGTACTTTTTACAAATGCTATGTCACTTGATCCTTATATCAAAATAGGTGCCATTATTATTCCCATTTTGCTGTTGAGGAAACTGAAGCAAGCAGAGGCTAAGTGACTGGCCCACAGTCATGCAGCTAATAAGTGTCTGAGGCTGGATTTAAACTCAGGTCTTCCCAAATCTAGGCCCAGCACTTTATCCACTGAGCCATAAGCTGACTCTAAGTCAGCTAAGGCCTTCAATGACTCTCTTTAATAAGAACTCTGAGTTTCCATTTCATGTTCTTTTGGGTGACCAAAGTGTGTTTATTCACTCAGATCAATATTCCTCTTTTAAGGCATTTTAAATAGCCTCAGTAAATGATCCATGGTGTACAACTCAGTATAGAAACATAGATATAGAGCCGAAAGGGGCCCTACTGGTCCAACATCCTCATTTTACAGTTGAGGAAACTGAGACCCAGATAGGTCAAGGAATTTACCCAAGATTACATAGGTAGTAAGTGGCAAAGCCATGACTCAACCCCAGCTCCTCTGAATCCAAATCCAGCACTCTTTCTATCATACCACACTGCTTTCATTATATAGTAATAAGTAATTTCACCAGATAATAGACAACAAATTAAGCTATGTCAGTAAACACAAATTTATTGGGGAAAAGGTTGGCAGATATTTATTGAATCCAAACACATGCTTATTTTTAAATTAGCCACTTGAATCCAGTTAAATACTCTTAATAATCACTTGCCTTTAAAATAATCAGCTACTCAACTCAAATCAACCATCCCTTTCATTTCCAAAAACATCAAGACATAGATGATACAGGAACATGAGATCATAAATTTTGAGCTTCAAGGAATCACAAAGGTCACTGTGTCTCATCCTTCCCCATTTTACACAAGAAGAAAGTGAGGTCCATCCACAGTAAATAATTTACTCAAGGTCACACAGCTAGAGATTGGCTTAAAAACTACTCTTGTTAGTAGATTTTTATGGTGGATAAATTATTCTAGGTAGGCTAACCATGATTTTTATTTTTTCAAAACCTTTGAAGGAAGCCATAGATGAGGAAGGAGAATATTCTAGGTCAGCTGGTGAAAATGATTGAAGTCTGAAGATGAAGTACCTTGAATAACGAACAGCATGGAGGTGGATGTCACTGGATCACCGAGTACGTAGGGGTGAGTAAGGTGTGAGACTAGAAAGGTAGGAAAAGGCCAGATTATGAAAGGCTTTGAATGGCAAGCAGAGGATATTCTATTTGATCCTAGAGGTGATTAAGAACCACTGTGCTTTAGGAAGATCAATTTGATAGTTGAGTGAAGGATGGACTAGAATGAGGAGAAACTTGAGTTGGAGAGACCAAACAACAGGCTATTACAATAGTCTTGGCATGTGATGATAAGGGCCTGTACTGGGTTCATGGTAGTATCAGAGGAGAGAGAAGGGGCTCTGTATGAGAGGGAGTATGAAGGTAAATCTATGGGACTTGGCAACAGATTGGATGTGGAAGATGAGAGTGAGGAGTCAAGGATGACACTTAGATGCTAAGCTTGGTTGACTAGGAGGATGGTGGTGCCCTAGTCATAAGAAAGTTCATAAGTGAGGAGGGAAGATAGTCAATCAAGTTTTTTACTTCTACTTTGAGATATACAATAGATTTGGAAGTTGGGAGAAAAGTTGAGGCCAGATAAATAGGTCTGAAAAGAATCCTCATCGAGATGATAGCTGAATCCACGGCAATTGATGAGATCACTAAGTGAAATAGTATTGAGCGAGAAGAGAAGAGGGACCGCATCAGAGACCTGGAGGACACCCAGCATTAGCTGGCATGACCTAGACAAAGATCCATCAGACTTGGAGACTAAGAAGGAATAACCAAACAGATAGGAGGAGAACCAGGTTGGAGCAGCATCATGGAAACCTAGAGAGAAGAATATCAAGGAGAAGGGAGTGATGGAAATTGTCTAAGGCTACAGAGAGGTCAAGAAAGATGAGGATGAGAGTGAGAAAAGTCCATTAGACTTGGCAATTGAGAGATAACTGGTGATTTTGGAGAGTGATTTCAGCTGAGTGATGTTGTGCTCTGGGAAAGAAACGCAGAACAGAAGGGGCAACCAGACCCTTGAATGCCAGCCTCAGGTTCACTTGAACAAGCTTCAATAGGCTCAGAACTGTCATAGCTGGAGATGGTCAGGGGAAGGGGAGGAAGATACAACCCTCCTTGCCTCCTAGTCTGAACTTCTGACTTGAGAGCTATAAGAGTTCCATGTGACACATTCAGAAGAGAACAAGAAAGGAGTGAGAGAAGTTGTCTCCCTTTTTAATGTGTTCTGAGCAGGCAGCTCTTGCTGTTCAGGGACAGGGACCTCAGGGGTTCTGGGGGAAGAGACAGGAAGCAGCACACAGGTACCGATTAGAAGCTTCTGGTTCCACACGAGGCCAAAGTGCACGTGTCATAGGAAGTGAACAGGGCAAAGGCACCACACGTAGTCCACAGGGTGGGCTACTACAATGACATTTGTTATTTATAGAATTCCACTGTATAATGCACAGAACCAATACCTATTTACTAACTTGAAGCCATTTGAAAACCATTTTAGGTATCTGCTAGCTTTCTGGCCCTTGTGCAAGTTACTGAAACTCTCTGTCTGTTTCCTCATTGTTAAAATTAGGATAATAATAATTAGTATTTTACATGAGGCTTTAAGTTTCCAAAGCTCTTTTCATGTATTGTCTCCCTTTATCTTCACAACAATCCTGTAAAGTTGTAGGTGCTCTTGTTATCCTTATTTTACAGATGAAGAAACTGAGGCCAAAAGAAGTTAAGTAAGCTGCCCAGGTGTCATCTAGTTAGTGAGTGTCTAAAGTACGATTCAAACTCAAGTCTTCCTACACTGAGCCTAGCATGCTATCTACTATTCCACTTCGGGGGGCTGTAACATTGCGTCACAGGGTTATTGCAAAGATCAGATCAGATAATGTATGTAAAATGCTTTGCAAACTATAATGCACTGAGGAGGTGAAGGAGGAGAAAGAATAGGAGGAGAAGCAATATTGAAAAGAATACTACCAGAAAGGCAGCATGGCCCAATGGGAAAAGATGGCCTTTCAGTCAGAAAGGTCTGGGTTCAATTCCTTCTTCTGACATATTTGCTGTGTGATCTGGGCAAATACTCTCAGTGTAATAAATGCATCTACAAGTTACAGAACAGAAGCTAATATGCATTGGGTAGGGATTTCCTACCCAATTTCCTATACCAGTGAAATTACAAGTCCACTTTTTAAAAATGAGAATAAATATGAATTATCCATTTTCTTTTCTCTTTAAAATTATACTATCAATGCTTTTTTTTTGGGGGGGGTGAAGCAATTGGGGTTAAGTGACTTGCCCAGGGTCACACAGCTAGTATGTATCAAGTGTCTGAAGCTGGATTTGAATTCAGGTCCTCCTGAGTCCAGGGCTGGTATTCTATCCACTGCACCACCTAGCTGCCTCCTATCGATGCTTTTTTTTTCTATTACCATCATTTCCTAATGCCCTCCCCCATAAGTGAACAGAATTCCCCCTTATAACAAAGATCTATTGACTTTTCCAAAGTTGAGATTAGATATCACATGTATAACACAAACATGTGCACTAAGCATCAAAGATATAGAACAATATGGATAAGGTCCAGACAGTCACAGCATTTTCTTGTAATTGTTATGAAACTAGGAACATGGTCAGCGAGAAGCTAGGATCATCAGTGTAGAATTGATGAATGATCATAGGAGTTCTTTTCTTTCTCAATAAAGGATAACAAACAAGCAATGACATGCTGCTGGTAGAAATTTAAGAGTGATTTCTGTGAGAACAAGAAAACAAAGACCATTCATCTGAAGTTGGAGTTCAGTTTCCTTAAATTTATCATAAATGGCTGACCAGATTAAGAGAGAGACAGAGAAAGAGACAAAGACAGAGATGGAGACAGACAGAGAAACAAAGGGAGAAAGAGAAACAGAGAGAGGCAGAGGCAGACAAGAGGAAGACAGACACAGAGTCACCGAGACAGGGACAGAGGAAGAGAGAGAAAGTACATTTTGAAAATGAGACACTAAAGAGGAAATTCATCTGTAGCTTTTCATCAATTCTTCAGGAAAGACAATCCTACTCCCTTTATTCATCATTCCTACACTCCTATTCCAAATGCCCAAGTTCTTAGTTCTTTAAATCCTTCCAACTAATCTTAGTGACACTAACGTTACCACTTGGGGATGTGGATATGATGATCTTCCTGAGATTTCTGAATCGGGATCAAAATGAAATATGTAAGGATTAAGGGTATAACTTTTGAGTTCAAAAGTCCTTACTAATTTCCCAGGACTCTTAGAAATAATTCAACAATCATAATGAGAGTTATGTTTCACTTTACTTTTACTGAAAAGATAGTCATGTTTAGAGTAGTTGAAACTCAAGTTCTTAGAAGGCTGTTTAAAAGCTTTTCTGTGAATGAAATAATGGATTAGGGAAAAATGAATAGTTTTCTTTCTCTTTAACACTAAAAGTCTTATCTGAAGACTAAGGATATTGAATAAAGCTTCATTCCACTTCCAGAAAACTTTGACCAATATTCACCTCAAATGAACAAATATGAAAAAAGAAAAAAAATGACTAGAAACAAAATTTTCTATATATTACACATGTATCTTTTGTCAGGTTTGATTGGGAGGCAGAGAGTATATAGTTGAATGGGAGCCTTCCTAATATAGGGACTCTTATTATTTTCATCCAGAAATGTCTCCTCCTAATCTTTCACCTTCCCTAAATTCATTTGAAATGGAATCAACCCTCATTGACATAGTTTTGGAATTCACAGCAACATGAAACAAATAAGGAATGTCTGGATAATCATCTGCTAGAGGCAATTGAAGGAATTTTGCATTAGGTAAGAGATTGAGGTAGAAGATGAACTCATGGGCCCTTTCAACTCTAAGAGTATATGATTTATAATCCAGACTCCTCAAGATAGGTAAAGAATTACATGAAGTCTACATGTTGAATACATGCTATTAAGGTTTAATTGAAAAATGAAATTGAACAATGATAACTACAAAGTCCTATACTTGAGTCAAGAACCAACAATCGCTAAATTTTGTTTCTATCTCCTCAACATCTTGTATATATGTGTCCTCTTTTCTCCATTCATACAGCTACCACCACAGTTCAGGCTTTCATTGTCTCTCATCTGCACTATTGCAGTGTCCTCCCATTTGATCTCCATGACTCAAGACTCTCCCTAATCCAACCCTTCCTTCACAAAGCTTCCTAAGATATCTTCCCAAAATGAAGGTCTGACCATATCCGCACCCTTACCCCCACTCCTACTAAATTCTACTGGATTCTTATTGCTTTTAGGATCAAATCTAAATGCTTTTGTGTAGCATTAAAAACTTTACAACCAGCCCCCATCCTGCCTTTCCAGTCTTCTTACACATGACTCCCTCATTCTTGCTATTCTCAAATATGTTACTCCATTTCCTATCTCTTTGTCTTCGTACTAGAATTCCCCATCCTGGAATGTTCTCCTTCCTTACCTTTGCCTCTTGGCATCTCTAGTTTCCTTTAAGACTCAACTCAAGCTCACCATTCTACATGAGACTCTTTTTGGTCATCCTAAGAGCTAGTAAATTCTCTTCCAAGATTATGTGGTACATATACATGCATGCACACATGCATTTAAGCATGCATAGTGTATATGCATATATATGTAGGTAAATATGCATACACATATGAATATTTATGCCTTCATTAGATGCCCTCATTGAGGGTGAGGACTGTTTAGCTTTTGTCTTTGTTTTCCCAGCACCTAGGTTACACTGTAGGTACTTAATATATGTTTGCTTGCTCATTTGAGTGAGTAAATGAACTCCACAGGTATAGGATAGGAGAGTCATCCCTAAGCAACAATTTTTTTGTGGTTGAAAAGGCATGAGGGTTGTCGTGAGCTACAAACTCAATATGAGTCAACAGTATGATGTGTCAGGCTAGAAAAAAAATTGATCTATATGGATATAATGGAATATTACTCTGCCATAAGAAATTATGAATTATGAACAACATAGGAAGACCTGAATTTAAATCTGGCCTCAGACACTAGCTGTGTGTCCCTAAGCAAGTCTCTTAATCCCTGTTTGCCTCAGTTTCCTCACCTGTAAAATGAGCTGGAGAAGGAAATGGTAAAACACTCTAGTATCTTTGCTAAGAAAACTCCAAATGGGGTCATGAAGAGTCAGGCAAGACTTAAACAACTGAAAAACTAAAATAACAAAAATCAGAATACTTACATAAACTGATGCAAAGCGAAGTAAACAGAGCCAGGAATAAAAAATGCATAAAATAACTACAACAGTATAAATGAAAAGAACAACAAATTGAAGTCGAATGACCAATCATGGCCCCAAAGAAGAGATATGAGAATGTAGCTCCCTCCCTTCTTTACAGATGTGGCAGACTAGATGACATCATCATATATGTGGATGTCAAATACTCCATTGGTATATTGTTGAATTTGACAAGCATGTTAGTCAGTTTTTCTAAACTCCTTCCTTTCCCCCTTTCTTTTTAATTTCTTGTGATAATGGATGGCTCTCTACGTGGGAAGAAGGAAAAACATTTTAGAAAAAAGCACCATAAAAACAAAAAAAGCTATCAACATTGTTTAAAAAATGAATGTTAACTTAAACTGCTTTAAAAAATCATAGTGTCTGGATCAAAAGGAATAATAGTTTTGCTGTAGTTTCTTCTCTGATAAGGTCACATCTAATGCTTTACGTTAATCTCTGAGAACCATATTTTTTGGAGGATATTGACAAGATAAAGTACAGCTGGAAGGAGTTGATCAGAAGGGAGACAGGACCAGTAACCATACAGTATCAGGTTGAAGGACTTGGAGATTTTGAAGATGGAGAAGAAAAGATTTGGGGATGCTAAAATAGCTGTCTTCAGGTATTTGAATGGCCACCAAGTGAAAAAGGGGTCAGTTGGTCAAGAATAATTTATGAAGTGCCTACTAATGGGTACTATTTTGCTTTACCATAGAGAACAGAACCAGGAGTACTAGGTAGACATTTCAGAGGGCTTGATGGTAAGAAAAAGCTCCTTTACAAGTTATCCCAAAGTGAAAGAATTGCCTCCAAAAAGTAATGATTTTTACATCAAAGGAGGGCTTCAAGGAGAATCTAGATGGTCACTCCTTGGAAATATTATAGAGGTTGATTTCCTGATCAGACAAAGATTGGACAAAATGGCCTTTGAAGTCCCTTCTAACCTTAAGATAACAGCATTCTGTGAACTTGTGAGCCACATCCTATGAATTAGCACATATTCCTTATTAAAATTTGAAAATAAGAAAAAAAGTAAATAACACTTTAATTGTAAGATCTCCACTCAAAACCAGAATTACAAACCAAACTCCAGATAACTACACTGAATATCACAAAAGGAGAAAGAATTTTTATGAGTAGGCAAAGCAAGCCTTTAATATATTCTATGAATATTGAGAACAAGCAAGATTAAGATATTTTCCTTCCCATATTTTAAGCACCTCTCCCTTATGCTTATGTCCCTTTCATTCTTTCAAGCACTCAAAAAAAGGAAATTTAGTTTCAAATTGTCATCTAGAGTAAGCATTAGGGCTGAGAGAATGGATTGAATCTGAATTTGTGTTCTATTTTAAGCCTGTTGAAGGTAATTATTTTGTTCCATCTGGAAGGCATATACTGAAGCAAGATACTGACTTGTGCCCACTGAGTTGAAACTTCACTGGGGCTTGTACTCTCAACAAAAAGCGAGGAACAGTATCTTTATAAAAAACAGGCCAGGTTTAAGAGACCACAGCCCCAAATCCTTTTCCGTTGAGACTTTTGATTCATATGTTTCTTGCTCCTACTCTATCAAACTAACTTTGTTCTAATAAGGTCAGCATTCAGAAAACTCATCAATATTGCAATAAGGCCATTTCTATTTACTGATATAGCATCCAAGGATCACCTCTAGTCTCACATCTTCCTTTAATGAATCTTGACTCCTCCCCAGTAATGTCGAATTTTAAGATGAAAAACTTAAGCCATGAGGAGCTAGCGTACAAAGTCTAATTGCTATAGTGATTAATTACCCAAATGGAGGTAAAATTACTGCCTCCTTACTCACAACCTGGCTTCCTTTCCAAGACTTCATTACTTTAATTTTATCTTTTCCCATCTTGTATTTTGCATTTTTTTTGTGTGTCATATTTTGGTAAAACCAGTACCCAAGTAGCCATGGCTAAAGAATTCGTTTCCTAGTAGCCAAAGTATTAGAAATTATTGCTTTGTTCTTAGCTAGGTGGGGCTTGGCCAGCAGACATAATACATTATTGTATCTCATAGGCTCTCGTAGGAAAGCTCCTGCTATATTGGCCTAATCCTCAAGGGAATCATAGATTTAGAACTAGAAGGGACCTTAGAGGCCATCTAGTTCAACCTCCTCATTTCACAAATAGGTAAATTTGGAGAGATTGCTAGCGATTCCAGAGATAGTAAGGGAATTCTGCTTCTAGGAGGCAAGATGGCAGAGTAAGAAGTAAGTCGCTCTCACCCTCCCTTATTAACCTCTGAAAGGCTAGAAAATATCGCCCCAGGAAAAACCCTGGAACAGCTGAACCAGCAG
This sequence comes from Phascolarctos cinereus, assembly GCF_003287225.1. NCBI lineage: Eukaryota > Metazoa > Chordata > Mammalia > Diprotodontia > Phascolarctidae > Phascolarctos > Phascolarctos cinereus. Next base: position 181,427,898 of record NW_027555736.1, read on the forward strand.
AAAAACGAGGTGCAGCAGTCTGCTAGCCCAGGAAGCTTGAGGGATTAATGGGAAAGGCCCTTCTTGCCCTAGGGAAGGGGGAGCAGTATAGAACAGGAGGCATCCCAGCAAGTGGAAATCCCCACTTCAGCATACCAGGGGGATATCCTGAAGCCCAGGTGATGGAGCAGGCAAGCAGCAACACCAGGACCCCCAGGTGCCTCAGTAAGGTCAGGGGAACCACTGAAAACTGGTTTGGAAAACCACCACCACCTGCCATGGCTTCTACGGCAGCCAAGTCTCCCAGTGCCTCAGCAAACCTCTGGGAAGTGCTCCAAGAGAGAAAGCCTCAGGCAGAGAAACATCCTGCAGCAGCAAAACATCCATCTGAAAGGAGCTGAAGAAAATGAAAGGAAAGGCCCCTGGTGAGCAGGCAACCTCCAGGGGCCACACTCCCTACCCCTACCCCTAGAGCTCCACTGTTGCTGATTCCATCCCAACACCAGGTAAGCCTCCAGAACTGCCAGCACTGGAGGCCCCAGCCCACATAGCCAGTGACCAGGCCCAGGGCTCCCAATGCAAGAAGCTTGGGTCAGTGCCCACTGCTCCCCAGCAGAGAGCTCAATCTTTTTAAAGGCCAGGAAACAAGCAAACACCATGAGCAAAAAGAAATGTATTATAGATTCTTATTATGGGAAGAGTGAAGATCAAGGCAGAAATTCTGAAGAAGACAACATTGTCAACAAACCCATATCTGGAACCTCAAAAGGGAGTATGAACTGGTCTGAAGCCCAAAAAGCCTTCTTGGCTCAAGAAGGATTTGAAAAGTCAAATAAGAGGGGTAGAAGAAAAATTGGGAAAAGAAATGAGAAATGAGAGTTATGCAAGAGAGAGCCAATAGCTTGGAAAAGGAAGGACAAAAATTAACTGAAGAAAACAGCTCCCTAAAAAACAGAATTGGCCAAACAGAAAAAGAGACACAAAAACTCACTGAGGAGAAGAATTCCTTAAAAATAAAAAGAGCCAAATGGAAAAGGAGGTGCAAAATCTAATGGAAGAAAACAATTTGTTAAAAATTAGAATTGGGCAAATGGAAGCTAATGACTTTATGAGAGAGTGAGAATCAGTCAAACAGAAACAAAAGAATGAAAAAATAGATGAAAATGTAAAATACCTCATTGGTAAAACAACTGACCTGGAAAATAGATTCAGGAGAGACAATTTTAAAATTATTGGTCTACCTGAAAATCATGATGAAAAAAAAGAGCCTGGACAGCATCTTTTAGGAAATCATCAAGGAAAACTGCCCTGAGGTCCTAGAACCAGAAGGTAAAATAGCCATAGAAAGAATCCACCAATCACCTCCTGAAAGAGATCCCAAATTGAAAATGCCAAGGAACATAGTAGCCAAATTCCAGAATTACCAGGTCAAAAAGAAAATACTGCAAACAGCCAGAAAGAAACAATTTATTTAAATATCATGGAACCACAGTCAGGATTATGCAGAACCTCACACCTTCTACAGAGATAGTAGGACCTGAACTCAACTCTAGCCTCACATTTCTTATGTGATCCTCAGTAAGTCATTTCACTTCTATCAGCTTCAATTTCCTCATCTGTAAAATGAGGATAATAATAGCACTTACCTCCTAGGGCTAATGAGATGATATTTATTAAATGCTTAGCACAATGCCTGGCACATAGTAAGCACTATACAAATGCAAGCTATTATTATATTAAATAACAGAAGCAAGATTTGAAAATACCCAAACCCAGTGTTTGTTCTATTGTGCTATACTCCAGACTCATCTCTTTGTCAAGAGGAAGCTTTTCGGTTGGACTTGTGTGGAGGGACTCATAGACAGTAAAAGAACTGAAAGTATCCTCATAGCAAACTAAGTCTCAGTCACTCCCTTTTTACACAGCTATTAATTGTGCCAATAATAATATATTGCAAAAGCTGTTGAACAGAACTATCTTTAGATATACTGTGGACATACAGAGACCTTGTATTATTGCAGAAGCTTAAGGGATGGAGTTTGGGTGGGGGCTTCAGGCATTAAAGAGAACATAAATTTTAGGATTCTGTCAAACCAAGCTCTCAAGGAATTTAGAGAGCTGGTCATTTAGACAAGATGGAGGTTACTTGTGGGCCAGAGATTGTGGGAAAGGTCAGAAAGGTGAGAAGACTATGAATAGAAAGGCGAAGAAGAGAGTTAAGTAACTAAGAGTACTGGAGAGATGAGAAATGTGGAAGAAGAAAGAAATGGAGAAGAGGCATTAGTAGCCCTAGGGATTAAAAACAATGGATGACTTCAAAGGGAAGGGAAAGGTTCATTAAAATACAACATGATTAGACTATTTCAAAACTTCAGGTAAGTAGGAGTTAGGTAATCTTAAATGTTGCCTCTTTCTTGGCTAATTCCAAACTGGTTTCAATTTTTAAAAGGAAATTTGGCATGAAAGGGTTGTGTAACGTGGCCTGCCCACTTACAGGATCTGGGAGGATGGGAGAGAAATGTAAACCAGCTGTGATATTGAGGGCTAAAAATCATCTGTTGTCCATATTCAGTAGCTTTTCCCATGGATTTACAAAAAGAATTTTATGATGGATAGTCTGCATCCTAATTATATAATTACACAGTAGAAAAGAACAGCTGAAGGGAAATCATTTCAGCCTTGTGTCCAATGCCTGCCTAATGTATGTCTCACATAACGACTCAAGTCTTAACTACACAGTAGACCATAATTTCATTATGAAAGAATGAAATGGTGGCCTTCAGAAAGAGTTAGAATAAGGATGGCAGCAAAGATAAAATTAGAGCTACTCTAAAGCTTCAATCCAAATTCCAACCCACCAAATCAACTCTTTCTTGTATCATAATGCATCAAGGTTAATTTTGTTTTAAAAATGATTTTCTTGGGTTCCCTCCCCCCATTTATCCATTTTAAGTTCAATACAATAAGCATTTATTAAATGCATACTATACATGAGACCCTGTTTCTCTATTCCATCCCAACCTTTTCTGTTCATTCCCAATAGAATCAAAACCAGAAAGAAATGTAAAACCTAAAGTCATTAGCTACTAATATTTGGCTCAAATTCCTTCCTTTGGGGACTAAGATGGGCATAGAATGCTGACTATACCATCACATATAATTGCTATATCCAATGATTTAGCTTAATTTAAAAAATAAAGCCTATAAAGGAAGGCTCACTGGGCAGGTTAGGGTATGGGAATGCATATATCTGAAAAATATTGTGATGTAAAAACAAACAACATGAATAAAATTTTAAAATATTTATTGAGGCTCAGCACCAAAATATTGTGCATGGATCTGCATGGTGTAGTACAAAGGACATTGAACTGGGAGTCCACGATTTTCTTACTCAGGACCACAAGGACTAAGCATATGGTGGGCTCTCAGCAAATAATTGTTGGCTAATTGAAGTTATCTCCCATTACTTGGAGAATTTATTATAGATTTTTTGGATCAAAAGTCTGTACAGAACATTTCTGTTTCAACCATAGAATAGGTCCAGTTGGCTTGAGAGTTCTTTCAATGTCTTGCCAGATCTTTCTTGAAAATATGGTGTGTGCTCTCACTAATATTCACCCATTGAACATACTCCTTGTCAACACTGGGAATAGGGCACAAAAGTCAAGGAAGCATGAATAAGTCAATAGTCCTTGAAATGGGACCCTACGTTTTTATAGCACATGGAGGTTCTTCAAAGCTCTATGCATACATTATATCATTTAAGTCCAACAATCCCATGTAGGAGTTAAGTGACTTGCCCAGGGTTATATCAGCAGGTGTCTGAGACAAGATTTGAACTGAGGTCTTCCTGACTCTGATTCCAACGTTCTACCCACTGAGCCACCTAGCTGCCAACACTAGAGAAGGTGGAGAAGAGGAGGGGAGGTGTGTGAAATAGCTTCCTGTGGGATATGACACTTGGGGTTAGTCCTGAGTGGATGGATGGCTTCCAAGAGGCAACATTTAGGAGGTAGAGCATTCCAGGTAAGGGGAAGAAGTTATTTTCCCACCTCTTTTTGGTGATTTATGGTGTCTTCCTCCTCTCTCCCCCACTCCAAACTTGATACCAGTGAGATTTTAGTAAAACAAAATCTGAAGTTACCATGTGACTTTTCAAGGACCCAGCGGCCAAGAACTTGTTGATCTTATACCCCAATCCTTGAACTCCCAATGTCTCACAGAGCGACGTGCCAGGGTCATGAGAAGAGGAGGGGCTACTTGCCAAAAACAACAAGAATGGATTCATTTCAGGGTAGCATCTGCCTGTGCCACTTATTCTTTCTAGGGCACAAAATTCAGAGGCCTAAGGGAAGAATTGTGGGTTGGGTTCCCCCCCCCCGCCCCATTCTAACTCCCTTCATTGTCATTTCTTTGCACTTTGGCTCCTTTCCATTCTATGAGACTGTTGGTCAGCCGACAAAACTCTCCTTTTCTCACAGACCCCATGGCTCTGCTTACCGCAGCAATACGTCTTTCACCACTACAGTATGTGACATGCTTAGGCTTGGAAATGGATTCAGGATTTAGTCCTGGACCAACTGGTACAAATTGCAGAAAACAGCTTGCTCAAACTCTGGGGGAAAAAGATGCTGACTTACTGTAATTGATAAGGTCATTCATTGCTGGATGATCTTCTAGAAGAGGCAAGGGAGCTACTGTGTTTAGTAGAGAGCTGGGGACATCGGTCCAAGAAAAATGGCCTCGCATTTCACATGACATCCAAGAATTATATCACTCCCTGTAGCCCACCGTGTAATAAGAAGTCTGTAGCTTTCGTTCTGTAAAAAATTATTAATCATTTGCGGCTGAAAAATGAATCAGGGAAGTTAACCTACATTGTCAGGTTTGATTTATCTAGAGGTAAACAACATTCCAGGAGGATTTAGTGGGCCAGTGTTTAGTAAAAGGGTATGTCCAGGTCGTGGCACTACAAAGATTGAATGTCCAAACATTGAAAAGCTCTTTCATCATTGGGCTGAATACAAAAATGACAGCCGTCATTTGGTGACCTTAGAATGTCCCAGCTATTTGTAACAGGCTTTCAGTAGTGAAGCTAACCTCCCATCCTGCTGGGGTTAAATAAATGACAAGTTATTTTTCTGATTCTTAGATTAATATTGAGCTGCTCTGGTATAAATATGTTCTTCTGAATAGAACATTAAATTACAATTATTTGGAGGGGCATATGGCAGTGGAAAGCAGGAGGTGAATTTCTCTGTCTCTGTCTCTCTTTCTCATCTCTCTCCGTCTCTTTTTCTCTGCCTGAGTACATTCATGTCTCTTTGTCTTAGCATACTATTTCTATCTATCCAGTCAGCAGTATTGTCTAGAAGTTTACTCAGACCAGAATATCACATGCCTTAGTGATGGAATTTTCTTAGCCCAGATTCTATACTGGAAATTAATATCCCAAGTCCACCTGCTAAAACAAGACCATTTTTCTCTGGAACAATGTGTTATCTTTTTTAAAAAAGTGTTATTGTACAAGACTCTGCTTTCCTCAATTTCCCTAACTCCCCTCACCCCTTCTCCTTCAATTGAGACCAAAATCAATTCATTAATATTGCCAAAGTAATGAGCTTTGACTCTCCTTGTAAATGCTCAAGGAACATTTACCATCAATTCACTCACATATTAGCATTGCTTTAGAGACCTTTGTGGATTCCCATTTACTCTCTTAGTGAATATCCACCACGTCTCTCTTACTGAGAAGTCCCAAAAAATGTTTTTCAGGAGGCACATGGGATTTATGTACAGAGTTCTTATTTTTAAAATTCCTTTTTTCTTCAGTTTATAACAAATCCAAGGGTTTTGACCTTTAGGGAGTAATGAAGGCTAATCTTTGACCAAGACTTAATTGGGGACATATTGAGCCTTATTCTTTTTTCTGAGTCCTGAGAGGGCCAAGGGTTCAGACAACCCTCTAGTTTTCTATGATTCTGTCGTTTGATTAGCATTAAGCCTGGAGAGTAGTTGCAGACTTCTCTGAGTACTGTCTAGGCAATTGCCAGGTTTGGGAAAAATACAGGGTACATCTTTTCCCATCTGGGACAATGCCTTGCAACATGCTGAGTGGTTGAAAGAGCTATCTCCATTCTTCTGACATATCGCTAGTGATTTCTCCAATATGTTGACAACTTGACTTCCATTTTTTGTTAGGAATCTTTTTATGGAAAGGTCTATATCTCAGAAACAAACAAAAGGTTGTTGTTAATGATAGAGTCTTGCCAAAAATGGGGGATTGTGTATTTAACAAACTGCAGTAGAAGAGACAGATTAGAATTGTGGTTAAAAAGACATTATACAACTAACACATTTGACAATTGGCAGAATACAGAATCTGACAGGTTGCTAACATATTCAGGGTTTGCATGCTTGTATCAAACCCTTCCTTCTACATGGAACTTTTTCTGATTCCCCAACTCCTAGTGCCTTCCTAAACTAGTATTTTTTTTTTGTATATTATTTGTACGTGGGCATCTTGTCTTGCTCACAAAATGTAAGCTCCCTCGAAGGAAGGAACTGTTTCACTTTCTTTTTTGTATCTCTAAAACCTAGCACTTTGCCTGTCATACAGTGGGCACTTAATAAATGCTTGTTGATTAATGGATTGATTCATATCAATATTTAAAAGCCTCCATTCATATAGCTGATTTAATTATTCAGTTTTGTTCACTTTTGTCAGCATTTCCCTTCAGAAGTATTTTTTTTCTTGGAGTGGAGGGAGTGGTGACAGGAAAAAATCACTAATTACTTGTCTATTAGGCAGCACTATTTAATGGAAAGAGTATTGACTTTAGTTTTGGTCTTTGCTTTGATTCCTACTTTCTGGTAACTCTGGTCAAATCCTTTTACTTCTCTGAGCCTCAGTTTCTTTATCTGAAAAATGACGATTGTAACATTTACATTTCCAACTTCACAGGGACATTGTGAGATAGGTGATTTGTCAACTTCATAGCATTCCATAAATGGTGATATCTGTGCCAGCTCTGATGATAACGAAATACAGGTCTGTGGAGTGTTCAAAGTATAGTCTATTCCATACCATGAACCTGTGATTTCATTGATGTAGGGAATTCCAAGGTAAAAAACTCTGTTGTTGAATGTGGGATCTGCACCACCTCTTAGGGACTTAAAGGGCTACCTTGAGCACTTACAGGTTAACTGATTTATCAAAGGTCACATAGCCAGTATGTGGCAGACACAAGACTAGAACCCAGGTTTTCCTGATCCCAAGATCAGCTCTATATCCACCCAAACTAAAAATATTCAAAGAGATAAGTTTGGTTAATACTCATGATTTTGAGAACAAATCTCAAAAATTTACCCTCCACATTCAGAATTTTCTTTTCAAATTAAACAGCTAAAATTACCCATTATTCCACATTAAAATTACCCATTTAGGGGACAGCTAGGTGGCTCAGTGGATAGAGCACTGGCCCTGTAGTCAGAAGAATCTGAGTTCAAATCTGATCTCAGACCAGACACTTGACACTTACTAGCTGTGTGACCCTGGACAAGTCACTTAACCCCCAATTGCCTCACCAAAAAACAAACAAAAGAAAAATTACCCGTTTGGCACTCTCTCTGCTGCCTCTTCACTGTACTATTTGGAAAGGGGGCCAACAGTGGAGAATCATTAAGGTAATGATGTTTTCTTAGTTTAAAGCCTCCCAAGTCCTTTTCCCAAAAAATAAAAGGATAACTTTTGAAGGTGCCATTATTAAGTGTTTTTTTTCATCTTCTAACCTCATCTCACTTTACAGTAATATATGCAATCACATGCTAAGTGTTAATAAATTACTTGAAAGCCAAACAAAATGCTTTTCCATGCTATGTGAATCCAAAATCACTCAAATTTCCATATTTTGCCCAAAGAAACTTGGAAGTATTTAATAATGGCTTTAAAACTTCAGCTACTGGCAACTCACTACCCAGTCTGACTTCCTAGAGAGTATTCTGGATTTGGGGCTGATATGTGAGAAAAACAAAATAGAATCTGCAGCATGGAATTCTTCTACTGTTAAGTGACCCAGCTAGCTACAAAGAGAAATAGTCCTATAGGTCAGGATTGTATTTCATACTTGCTAACCTTTCTAGTCACTAGATCATCTCATAAATTGATTGCATAGTACAATGCAGTTAGAAATTACATTTCTATGTGTACATGTTAATATGTGCTTTCTTTTTTTTTTAGAGGGGATATAGAGTACACTATTAAAACTGTGTCTACTCAGAATTACTAAAATTTCCAATTTGATCTGACCAGATTGTCCAATGAATAGAGAGGGCAGGGTTAGTCTAACACAAAGCTGGACTTTCATTAGCCTTCAAGAGGTGCAAATCACAATACTTGGTGATAATTTCCACTTGGAAGCATGATTTGGAACTGGCACCATTCATGTGCTGGTGAAAGTCCTAGATTAATTCTAGTTTGTTCCAAGAATCTTTTGTAGCTACAACTAAAGTCAAATAACAGGCTACAGAAATAACTTACATACAAAAACATGCAGACCATATAGAATTTTCCAGTTTTATAAAAATGTAGGAGAAACAGTGTGGTGTAGTGGAATGAGGGATAAGCTTTGGAGTCAGGAAGACCTAGGTTCAACTCTCACTCCTGACCGTATTGGCCATGTGAACCTTGGCAAATCTCTTCAGTCAGTCAGCAAATACTTAACCCTCAGTGATCCAAGCAATTTTCTTAAATCATTAGTCCTCATCTGTGGAAAGAGTTTCCACGCTGGGGATTCCCACATTCATGCATTTTCAGGTCCAAATCTCTCTCCCCCACTCCCCCATTCACCAAATAACCACACCGATCACTTCATTTACTATTAACTTCATCATATAATCCATGCTCTGTATATATAATGAGGTTAGTGGCCACCACCTACTCCCCAGAGGAAAGTCATCTACAATCTCAAATCTCAAATCAGAACTGATTGATCTAAACTAGCACTCAATCTTTCTTAAATGTAAAAAACAAATAAGACAATGAGAAGAAAAATTACTCTCGCGGGGCAAAGACTGCCAAGATCTAACTTTAGAAAACTCCCATGTCTGCTTAGTAAAATAAAGTCAGTTCCTAGTTCATGCTGGCATCAGAGGCACACAAGACCACATGGATTAGACCTTATCAGACCCTCTGCTTCATTCAATTGCTATTCAATGCACAAGTGGTAAAATATCTATCATTTTTTGTTCTATTTCATTCTATCACTGTACAGTGGTTTACATTTTTTTTTATTTTTTTTATCATCAGGCCAATAAAGCTATATCCCTCCTCTCCTTAGATATCTAAGACAGACAGACAGACACACACACACACACACACACACACAGACAGACAGAGAGAGAGAGAGAGAGGGAGAGAGAGAGAGAGTCATATATAATGAAACCAACTCTAACCAAATCACATAACAAAATTTTCTTAAACAAATTACCACATGGCATATGTGGAGCTTGGGCAATTAGGTGGTGCAGTGGATAGAGTTCCAGGCCTGGAGTTAGGAAGGGTCTTCTTCCTGAGTTCAAATCTGGCTTCAGACACTTACTAGCTGTGCGACTCAAGGCAAGTCACTTAACTCTGCTTGCCTCCGTTTCCTCATCTGTAAAATGAGCTGGGAAAGGAATGGCAAACCACTCCAGTATCTTTGCTAAGAACACTCCAAAGAGGGTCACAAGGAGTCAGACATGACTGAAAACTACTAAACAACAACAAAAATATGTAGATCATGAAATCTTCTACTTTAAGTGACCAGAGTGAGTGAGCACCGAAAATAGGGTATGGATGTTTCTCATTTCTGAGTTCTTGAAATTAAATCCAGAATGTGGATTCACTTCAAGTTTCCTCAATCCCACCCCCTCCAAATTCATAATGAAATTAGTGGGCAACTAAACATTTTAAACTTTAAATTTTGAATATTCATGAGGAGGGATATATGTATGCTAGAAAAACTGGTAAATGTCATTTGATGGACAAATGTCATTTTCTTCTCATGGCGAACACGGGCTTTGATTTGTCCAGCTTTAGGACCCCCTTCTCATCTACAGACTCATTTTTGTTTGGCACAAGAGCTGAAATAATAACATGCAATGTGGAATCCTTTCAGCAAAGACAGTTACCAAGAAATCCTTAGCAACTACTGATCCAAAAGTCAACCTTTCCATCTCAATAAAAATCTTTAAGAGAATAGTCTATGAATGCAGAGGTGTTACTAGGAATTTCTATGTCACAAACTGCATTTGGGAGAGTGGCAAGAAGGGCATCCTTAGTTGAGTGGGTGGGAGGAGAAGCAATACACTATGCCGACATGTGAATACATGGACTCTGGGACAATTCTATGAAACCACTTTTGTCCCCAGGCTCATCATTCCCTATTACATAATAATTTAATAATATGACAATAATAATTTATATAACACCTACTATGTGCCAGGCACTATGCAACTAAGTACTCTCCAATTATTCTCCCCTTTGATCCTCACAAGAATTTTTGGAGATAGCTACTATCTCCCTTCTATAGTTGAGGAAACTGAGGCAAACAGAGGTCGAATGACTTGCTCATATAGCTAGTAAGTCTTTGAGGCCAAATTTGAACTCAGGTCTTCTGGACTCCAGGTCTGGCACTTTACCCACCAGACTAGCTAAGCTTCTGAAGGAGTATAGACGCTGTCAGTACCTTTTAAATTCAGAACCCTCTAAACCTGGTGCCCGAAGGCAAAGACAAAATCACTCTCTCCCAATTTGGCTTAGGATGCAAACATTAAAGGTATTCTCAAGAAAAAAAAAAAGAAGAATAGGCAAGTTTTAATGAATGATTTTCTATGACAGATGGCCATCTTTATGGTCATATTATTGACTGACATAGAGAATATAAGATATTTATGAGCTTATTGTTTGTTTATTTTACAGAAGCCATTTAACTTTACAGAGGCAGTTTGCTTCTGTCAAGTGTACATACTCGATATATAGTCTATCTCTGGAGAGCTAGCCCTGAGTCAAGAAAGAGGCATGACACAAATCTAGGACTTTGTGACTCTGAATTCAGCTCTCAATTCACTTCGCCATGCTACCCCTCACTAATAGTATAAGCAAAATAAATATTGCTAAAAATGGATTTTCTGGCTTTGGTTTTTCCACCTCTCAATCTGCCTCTGAATATTTCAAGGACACAATCAAGCTAAAGTACAGTTTTAGAGCTCAGGACTTTTAATCAAGCAACAAGTAGCAGTAGTAGTAGTGGTGGTAGGAGGGGGCAGAGCCAAGATGGTGGAGTAAAGCAGTGACCTGCTTGAGCTCTCCCCCAAACCCCTCCAAATACCTATAAAAAATGGCTCTAAACAAATTCTAAAGCAGCAGAACCCACAAAAACACAGAGTGAAACAAATTTCCAGCCCAAGACAACCTGGATGGTTGATCAGAAAGGTATATCGCACCGTGTGGTAGAGGAGCACAGTTTGTCATGGGCACACAGGCCGCAGGGAACCTGGAGCAGGGCCCAGAGGACTGAATCGTGGGCAGCTGTGGCAGTTTCCAGACTTCTCAACCCATCAACGCCAAAGACAACCTAGAAGGTCAGTGGGAAAAGTCTGTTTCTGCAGTGGTGAGAGAGGAGCGAAGGGTCTCAGCCCCGTTCCCAAGAGCGTGGCCCCCAGGGCAGCAGCTGCCTCCTTACCTCCTGGACCACAGACTGAGGAGAAATCGGGTGGCTGATCAGAGGAGGATTGTAGGGATCTCTCTGCTGGTGCAGGACTATCTTACTTTGCCCGTGCTTGGATCTGAGTCACAATTCTGGGTGGCAGTCCTGGGGCGAGAAGGAGCACTGGTGTGGTGGAGATGGTAGTGGCTGTGAAGAGGAAACCTTCACAGTTCCAACACAGAAAACACTATTTGTGGTCACTCATAGACCAGAGCACAGGCCAGGAAAGGAGTAAACACCTCACCCTTGATCGTAGCACCTTGGAAGAACTGAAAATTTATAGCTCCCTAGAAGTATCTCTGAAAATAGCTACACAAAACCCCTGAAGCTTGGAACAGCACATTCTCCACACTGGAAACAGACTCCTATCTTAACAAAGAGTTTATAACTCAAGTAATTGGCCGGGATCATGAGCAAGCAGCACAAAAAGAGTCAGACTATATTACCTTACTTTGGTGACAAAGAAGATCAAAACATACAACCGGAAGAGGACAACGAAGCCAAAGCTCCTCCATCCAAAGCCTCCAAGAAAAAAATGAATCTG